>NC_056743.1:1468845319-1468945319 GCF_019279795.1 Protopterus annectens
TTGCTGCTCTGCCATGCCAATTTAAATCCCCCATGCACACAGTCCCATAATGCTTAAATGAGAGGAGACTTAGACTACATTGCTGTTAGGGGAAAGTAATTCTATCCTACTAATTCTAGGAGCTCTACCATTCTATATAAATGTATTTACTGCTCACTGTAATTTATACAGTAACTTAGAAAAAGTAACATGATGTAGGTGACTTAATATGAAGATTGCCTTAGGTTATCTGAACTCCAGTCAGGAAAGGAAGAGAATTGTATTACATGTCATTAGCTTAACTCTAACATGCTAAAGAACAGGGGTTATATTTAACAAAATGATTTTATATAAATGGGTAGATATTCTGATCCCCTGATACGCTGTTTGTACACCTAAAAGGAAGAGAAAAATGCTACCTTATGTAATTCTCTAAGCGTGTATATCCACTGAAAGATAAGATTTGAGATCTCAGCATATTATCTGTAAAACATGAAACTGTATCAAACAAAGCAAAGGCAGAAGATACAAACCCAATAGTACTACTGAGATTCAATGAACAAACTGCACAGCTGTCTGCAAACCAATAAAATAATTCAAACTGACCCCAGTTATGCTAATATGTACTTCCTAACTGTAAAGTCAGCCACAATGTCCATCAATACAAATAATAAAGGAGATAGTGGGCATCTGATGAGCACTTCTTGTTAACTCAAAGCAGTCAAACAAAAGATGGTTAGAAAACAAAGCAGCCACACCTTTAGTACATAAGATCTGACACAGCTAAATATATCTTAAGGAAAACTAATTTTGTGCATTATCAGCCATTAAAAAGACTATCTTACTGAATGAAAGGCTTTGTTGAAATCCTCCAAATTATGATTCTCTTTAGTAGACCATATCTGAATGTTAAGCCATAATCTAATTAGGTCTTGACTACCCTTTCTACCATTGATGAATCCTGGATGCTTCAATGGGGTCAAATTAGACAAGACTGCTTCAAGTCTAGATTTTAGCATGCTAGGGAAGATTTTAATTGGGTCCCTATTGAAATGTCAGCACTCAAAATGCTGAGTGCTGAAGAAGAGCACATTTTGAAAATGTCTCTTCTCCATTAAACTCTTTTTGCAAGGGGGGGGGTTATTCCCCCTGCATCTCCCCATGTGGAGAGAAAGCCCCACCCCTCCACCCCTGAACATATATGTACCAACTCCAAGTTCGCCATACCTCAGAAAAAAAGGAGTATTCCAAGAAATGGCATCTTGGACATAGTATATGTAAGTCTGATCTTTCAACAATTCAGTCTCCATATTTGGAGACTCACTGTAGTGGGTCCCAGCATTTCAAAGGGTTACCTATTCATTTCCATTTGGAGAAGGGAAATAGAGCTATAATTAGCTGCAATGTAAGGATCTCTGTTAAGCTTTAGTAAGATAATGATCCTAGCCACCATAGCTTTAGAGAAAAAGGCCCGTAGTCTAATTGCATTCTTGCAGTACAATAATTATCTACAAACCGTATTCTGCTTACATTTTTATAAAGATCTGTAACAAGATCTGTGGTGTCCAACTAAGATCCCTCTCAAACTGCCACCAACAATAAGTGACATCTGGACAATGCCTCACTGAACCATCAACAATAAGTGACGTCCCCTACTATTAAGGGTCAGTAACTAAGGACCTTCAGTCCTCATTAATGGCATTGATGTGAGACCATCACTGAAACAAGAGTAATATTTCATAATTTTCCCCTAAGAGCACAACAGAAACATGCTCTATACCATTGGGATTGGACAGTATATTTCTGTCTACCCTTAACATAATACCTTATTACACATTACAGAGCAATGTGTCCCAGATTAAGACCTCTGTTGCACTCACAGTTAAATATATTAAATCTCACACATCCAAGCACTTCTGTGAAGCCTGACACAGATTTTCAGTTGTGTCCCCTCCCCAAAATAATACAGTAATATGCTGCCACCAATCAGAGGTTCCTCCATGCCCTTTCAAAGGGGTATCCAGCTATTAAAATTAGGTATCAAAACAAATGGTAACAAATGACCCGAAGCAACAGGATTAAGAACTCTCCAATCACTAAAGAATGCAATGATTGTCCAGCCACAATGTAAGATAATATAATAATAAACAGAATGACTAAAATATAGATCAATAATTCCAATAATCAAACAGAATTCAGTCACTAGGAAAAGAAAATTAATACTGAAGGATAATAATCTAACAATTAGAAAAACTAACTAATTAACTATGATTTCCTATTTAACTAAAGAATACTGTCCCTGATCTAAACTAAAGAATCAACAGAGCAAAGACAGGCTTACAGTCTTTGGTGAGTCCTTCGGGTATCAGCTATTGAACATCTTCAACTATAATAGAACTGACAAACAGTCTTCAGCAGGCTCTTTTATAGACTGGACTAACTGTCTCAGCTGTCTCAATTGTTATTTACATTTTACACTTTGAAAATCAACAGACAGCTGTTTATTAAAGTTCCAGCCTGTCATCAGTCTCTGAAAGTAAACACACAGTAACTGAACATTCCAATGACATCATCTGTATAGCAGCTGTAGGGCTGGCCTTTGGTCAACTGGTACCCTAGGCAAAAGGTCTCCATGGCACCCCCCCCCACACCATACGGTGCCCCAATCCAGATCTGACTACACAATCCAGATTACTGAAAAAGTGTCCTTGCTACAGCCACACCCTAGGCAGCTGCCTAGTTGGCCTATGCCTAAGGCCAGCTATGAGCAGCTGATCTGACAGCCTTAATTTAGAATCATCTGTACAAATGTGTAGTTAGAAAAGTAAAGAGACATTGCTCAACTCCCCAAAATATCCTATACAAACAAATTATTAAACACGTGTCATGCTGACATATAATGCACAGGTTAATCTAAAACTATGTACAAAACATCAAGCAGCTAGCACAGATGACAGTGTCTAATTTCTTCACAAGATCATCTAGTCCTAGAGCCCTGCCAATGGTAGTTGTTCACTTCCAGCTAATATTTCATGAAGGGAGAACTTTCAACAGATCCTAGAAACTACAGGGCCATTAATCTGAATAGTCTTATTTGCAAAGCCATTGAGAGAATTATCATGGAAATTATCAAATAGAAATTATCAAGAAGGACATAGGAGACCTGCAGACACTGGAGCCATCCCAGTTTCATTTTGTTGAAGGAAGGTTATGCTTACTGAATCTGGTGGACTTCTTTGAAAAGGTCACTAAGGCAAAGTATGAGGGGAAGATGGTGCATACTGGCGATCTAGATCTGGCTGAAGCATTTGAGACAATACCCCACCCGAGTATTGTTAACAAACTTAAAGAACTAGGTTTAAACCCCTATTATAACATGCTAGCTGACTCACTGATAGGATCCAGGAAGTTAGAATCAGTAAGGCTACCTCTGCAAAGAAGCTGGTCACCAGATGTCATTACCCTTATATGAACTTATGAACTTATGAAGAAATAGCTCAGTCCAGTAGCTGTTTGCTCCTCATATCCACATGAAGAAAGTCAAAACCTTCTAAGAACTTATACATGGGTCTATATTAGAGCATCAAAGTTTCAAAACTTCTAATGTTCTAATATCGAACCCTATTCAGCGAAAGCTGAAAATATCGAAGCAACAGAAAACCGAATTTTTTTCCTAGGGAAATAATTCGCTTGTCCGTTTCTGTTGCTTTGGTATTTTCAGTGCTGTGGTGGAAAGTTACTGGTCGAGTTCAGGTAAGTGTGTGATTGAGTGTGGGTTAGGGTAGTTAGGGTTAGGGTGCTGGTTAGGTATGTGTGCGATTGTGTAGACGTGAGGGTTAGGGTAGGTTAGGTGAGTTAGGGTTAGGGCGCGGGTCAGGTAAGTGTGCGATTGTGTGGACATGAAGGTTAGGGCGGGGTAGGTGAGTTAGGGTTAGGGAGCGAGTGAGGTGAGTGTGCGATAGTGATGGACCTTAGGGTTAGAGTTTGGGTTAAGTAAGTGGATAGTTAATGGTGTGTGTATAGTTTAGTGTAGGGTTAGGTGTAAGATTTTAGGTGTATGTGGGTGGATTGCTGTTTGTTTGGTGTGCTTGTGTTGTGTGCATGTGTTTTGGAACAGCAAATTTTTTCCCTAGGAAAAAGTTTGCTGTTCTACATGTTCGATGTTTTCAGCTTTCGCTGAATAGGGTTCAATATTAGAACATTCCAAATTTTAAAACTTCAATGTTCTAATATAGACCCCTTATACATAATTAGCACTTCATTATGTCCCTCCTGCTGAGTATGAGACCTGTCCCCCCTTTCAAGTAACCTATTGATTTTAACTGGGTTATTTGAGATCACCCCATTATTATTTAGTAGGACTGAAATAGACACTTCCTTATGCCTCTCTCTACATCTATTCACTAATCATTTCTGAGAGGCAATTCCACTGAACTAATAAAATAACCTAAGCCTTTCCTTTCTCTCATGTGTCCTCATCATTCCTTTCTGTTTCTAACTGCTGAATCATACAACAATGCACTGTATGAACACGTACATAAATGCTTGGAACTAGCCATACCCAACAGAACCAAGACGCTCTCCTCCAAAAAAAAAGGAAGCCAATCTGGTGGTCCCCTGCCATTAATAAACTCTACAATAGAAGGAAGAAACTGTTGCAGAAAAAGGTGAAGTCCTAAGACTGGAAAAACTCCCTTATTAACCTCAACAAAAAGTTGAGATCCCTCATCAAAACCTCTAAAGCCAGCTATGAAGGCCGAATTGTGGCAGACACTAAAAACAACCACAGAGCCTTCTATAGTTATATCAACAATCTCCATGGCTTTACCTAGGTTTGCTCTGGGTTACTGCACAATGGTACCTGCTATACTGAGCCAACAGATGTTACCAACATACTGGCCAACAGATTCAGTGTCAACTTTATCCCTCCCTCTCTCCCCCCTAAAGGATCAATCACAATACCTCAGGAATGCCAGGCTCCCAGCATTACTGCAGCACAAGTTAAAGCTGCATTGTCCAAGGCCAAGAATACAGCTTCCATGGGACCCGACAATATCCCTGGATGTGTTCTACCACATCTGTGTGCCTTGTTCAATCACAGCCTCACCTTAGGCTTTGTCCCTACTGAATGGTGCAGTGCTACAGTCATCCCTCTCCATAAAGGGAGAGCGACTACTGAACCTGGGTATTATCGCCTGATGAGTCTGATATATAAGGCTATGGAGCGCATCATCATGGACTTAATTAACAAGGATATAGGGAATCTCCAAACTCTAGATCCCACTCAAGCTGGTTTTGTGAAAGGTAGATCATGCCTGCTCAACCTGGTTGAACTCTTTTAGTCAGTCACCAGAGCTGTGAATGAGGGCAAGGCAGTTTATACAGCCTACCACGATCTGGCCAAGGCCTTTGATACCATTCCTCACTCAGGAATTATTGATAAGCTCACCAAACTAAGCATCAACCCCTATATCACTAGGTGGGTTGCAAATTGGCTCACAGATAGGACCCACAGTGTGAAAGCAGTGGACTCACCATCAGACAGCCAACCAGTCACGAGTGAAGTCCCACAGGGATTGGTCCTGGGTCCTCTCCTGTTTGGCATCTACTTCTCTGAAGTCTAGGCCAACACAGAGGTACTCTGGCTGGCCAAGCTCACAGACGACTGCAAGCTTGGAGCCATTATTAACCCCCCGAGTGATATAGACATCCTACAGAAAGGCCTCACTGAGATCAATGACTGGTGTCAAAACCATGGCCTTAAGCTTAATACCAAAAAATGCATTGTCATCCCCTTAGGGAAAAACTCAGTTCCCACTAATTACCACATCGATAGGAGCCCACTGAACGCTGAATGTGTTATAAGAGATCTGGGGAAACAGGTTGACATCAACCTCTCCTTCGACCACCACATTGCCACTGTGGTCAGAAAGACTTCTATGTGGCACATCTGATTATCAAGGGTTTTGCTTAAAGGAAAGAGGTCATCATCTCTCTCTCTACTCTTCCCTGATTAGGGCAGTCATTGAGTATAATGCCTCATTTGCCATGTACCTCACTAGACACATGCAGCAGCTGGAAAGGCCACACAAATACCTCACAGAGATGATCCTAGGCCTTAAACACATGTCCTACATGGACAGAATAAAAAAACTCCAGCTATTCTCTGTCTCATATCATATACTAAGAGGTGATCTCTGCTTGACTTGCAAAGCCATGTCTGACCCAGTTCTATTAGAAGTGCTACATCTAAAGAAATCCCAATCCCTCCGCACCACATGCTCCAAAGACCTCCACCTCATTGCCACAATCAACAGAACATGTTGGAGGGACAGGTTACCCAGAGACTGCCCATGCTCTGGAATAGACTTCCCGTACATGTCACGCAGAGCACCTCACTGGCCCTCTTCAAGAGAAATCTTGATGAGTGGATGGGAAATAGAAAGTTCACCCCGGGGATCACTCCAGTAGCTCTACTTGATAGAGGCATTGGGAACTAATGTCAGGTGGCATGATGCCGGGGCACTTCTATGGACTAGGCTTGTAAAGGCTCCAGGGCCATTAGTCTAGTACACACCTATGAATCTATGAACATAAATTAATTTCACCTCTTAATGTTATGGGCCTAGAATGTGCCTTTCTAGCCCATGTCTTTAAACTTCTTCTGTAACTGAACAATTTTCTCCTTTAGATCTCTAACACCCTTGGTTAACCTCTCAGTTTTGGGCCTTCTTAGACTTACAAGAACCCCCTACATTCCTCATTAAATGTATGTCACTGTCAGATAAAATTACCTACTCCTCCTTTATTGAACCTCCTAAATCCCTTAACCCACATTTGAATTTCCTGTAAGTGCTTTTGATTTTTCAAGAGCAGAAGGTCTAACCTCCAGAAATGAGCCCCTTGAGTTATTGGAAGGTCTGATATTGTCAGATGTCAGGGGTCTGATGTATCTACAGACAGGACTGTGATACCTCAACCATAAGCGATTATGGGACAGAAACCAGAAACTCATTCTCCTAGCACCCTAAGGACCATGGTTTTAAAATGGGTCCTCCTTCTCTTCTTTGTGCAAGTAACAAAACCCATCAACTAAAATCACAACTTTCCAACCAAGTCCTAAACTCCTGAGCAAATTTCTGTAGCCTTATTGTATTCACAGGAATTCTGGTAATTGAAGAATCGAATGCTTCCTTAAAATTCTCCCCCAAACACATAATACCCATCTTATATGTCTCCATAACTGCTTTGAAAAAAAAATTATCTAGTATGCAACTATTGTCTTATTTGGTACTTAAAAATTTCCCAGCAATAAAAATCCTTCTGAAGTTTGTACATACATAATAAGCTATCTTCCTTCTTTGTCCTTTCTAATCTTAACCATAGTCCAGGTCAGTGATCAATACAGTAAAACAACAATCCCTCTTCTTGCTAAAGCTGCAGAATTACAAAATTATTTTCTTGGCCATTTATTTACTAAACATTAATCATACTTTTTGAGTGTAGTTTTTTGTACAAATAAAACATCAGCTTTCAAATATTTTGGTTTAGATAATACAAAATCCTCCTTAACCATTGTAAAAAAAATCTTCACATTCCATGGTTTAAACAACCATCTCAAATGCAATCTATATGTTTTAAAACTGTTCTCCCATCTTTTGAGGTGGAGTGATATTTTATTGCCCTAAAATCAACTCCACCTACCATATAACTTACCAGTTTAGGATGTTGCCAAACATAAAGGACAGCAACACACTAAGCTTATAAAACAACAATCACTTCCTCACCAACATCTTCCTAGATAAATAATCTAACCTACCTAGACTAATTCTGAACCATGGAGCCAATTCTATGATATAGTTAGGTTGCTAACCCAATTAATAATTAAGCTGGGAAGCAGCAGAAGAAGAAATAGTTATAGCTAAACATTAAGAAATAACATAGAAATCTCCTTACCACCAATTGCACCTATCACTCACCTTTAGAGCTTTGAAAGTGTAGAGAGTGCAGGTGAGACCTCTCCCTTCAGTAGGACCTAATGATTATGGTAAAAGCAGATAAAATGGGTTGTTCAGTCTACAACCAAAATTGGAGCTATGTTCATAGGATCATAGGATCATAGGAGGTTGCTAGGCTAATAACCCAAGGGCCGTTACAAGTCTAGCAAAGTTTTACCCTTATTTCCACGATCGGCACCTATCACCTCTGTCCAAGAGGGGCATAGGTGGAACGCTTGGGGTGAATTTATTATTACCCATCCAATTGTCCAGATTGCATTTGAAGAGGACCAATGAGATCCTCTGCTTGACATGAAGTGGGAGTCTGTTCCAAAGGTGCAGTAACCTCTGAGAGACAAATCTGTCCCTCCAGCAGGTTCTATTAATGTCACATACCAGGTTAAGGCTTTTAGAGTGAGTAACCCATGTACCATTTGAATTATGGACATGCAGCGTTTCCAATAAAGCAGGGTCAAAGATTGCCTTATATGCAAGGCAGAGATCACCTCTGAACAGTCTGTATGAAACAGAATAAAGTGACAGAGATTTCAGATTTTCGTCATAGGACAGATGCTGAAAACCTTGCTTTCCTTGTGAGTAACCTTTGTGGTTTCTTCAATTGCTGCAGGTGCTTGGAAAGGTACATACCAAAAGAGGCATTGTACTCAATTATTGGCCTGATGAGGGAAGAGTACAGGGAGGTTATAATTTCTTTTTTTTCTGGAGGCAGTGCCCTTACTTATGAGATGAGCAATATAGAATGCCCTTTTTACCAGTGTGGAGACATGGTGATCAAATGTAAGGTTACTGTCAACTTGTGTGCCCAGGTCTCTCACCACTGAGTGCTCCCTTAGAGTGTTGTTGTTGATGTAGTAGTTAGCAGGAACATCAGTCTTACTGAAAGGGATGGTAATATGTTTTTTTGCACTGAGTTTAAGGCCATGACTTTGACACCAGTCATTTGTTTGTGCAAGATCCTCTTGTAAGATATTGACATTATTTGGAGATTCAATGACCGCTCCCAGTTTGCAGTCATCAGCAAACTTTGTCAGCCACAGACCTTTAGTTATAGCTTGCACTTTGGAGAAATAGTTTCCAAACAGTTACGGCCCCAGGTCTGATCCTTGTGGAACACCACTGGTTACAGGTCTACTGTTGGAGGTGGATTCCCCTATTTTGACTATATGAGTTCTATCTGTGAGCCAGTTAGCAACCCATCTAATGATATATGGGTTGATACCTAACTGTATGAGTTTGTCAATTATGCCTGAGTGGGGATAGTGTCAAAAGCTTTGGCTAAGTCTAGGTAGGCTGTATGCACAGATTTCTCCTCATCAAGGGCTTTGCTGACTGCCTGAATGAATTCCACTAGGTTTAACAGGCACAGCATCCCTTTGACAAATCCAAATTGATTATGGTCAAGTGTTTGGAGGTTACCAATAACTACTTCTATATTGTAGTATTTGTGGTCTTGCCACATTATAGTGCATTTCAGTATATAGGTCCCCTGCCACGTGTGTATCACATCCAGCAACAACATATGCAATTGTTTCCAGTTCTTTTTCACAGAATCTGCACCTGCCTGTTTCTCCCACCTTTTCAATGGATTTTGTAAACCAAAGTGTAAATAGTCCGTTATCCTGGGTCACTGTTGTTAACTTTCATATTTTGCTTTCAATTCACTTCTCCTTAACCATTTCTGAGTCAAATGTTGGTCAACGTGTGGTTATTCCAGATGCATACTTGCCATTATATGAATTGTCCGCATTCCCTTTCTTCTCATCTGATCCTACTCCTTATATTCTTTCTTTTGTTTTTAGAACATTCAGCTCCTGTCTGATTTTCGTCTTCCTCTAGTTTGATTTCCATTCAGTGAAATGATTCTGCAAAACTAAGCAAAGGTATCATCTTAGACTTCTTCTCCTCGTGCTTTAAAATTTTCACTATGTTTGGATCTGATGATGTCAGCAAATATGGATGGAGTCTTAACAATTGCAGATTTATAAATCTAATTAGTTTTAAGGGGAAGGCAAATTCAGAGCCTAGAATATATATATTCTTGGTATAAACTGATTTTTATATATCATGTAATAAACATGAAACATGTTTTCTTGTTTTCATGTCTAATTGATCCAATAATTTTAGGGGCCAGTCAATCACCCCAAAACTGTAAGTTAGGATGGGAAGAGAAAATTGATTTATAACTTGGACTTTCATCTTAGATGACAAGGCAATTTTAAAGTATTTCTTACTGAATTTTATTCACATCTGTTCATATTTTATGCTTGATCCTTCATCTATTCACATATATTTATACAGTCCAATTTCCATTATATCACATTCCTGTCCCAGGCGTATGCTTTCTTTGTGCTGAGGCTTTCCTGTTTTAAGTGTTGCATTTGCACATTTATCAAGGCCAAGCTTCATTCTTGTATCCTCTGAGAGCATTTTAACAATTTGTAGTTGACCTTTCACCTCCTCATCTAATGAACTATACAATTTTAAGTCACCCATAATAAGTAGATGAGCTATCTTTAAACATGGTTTTCTGGGAGCCAAAGTGTAACTATACCCCAATCTGTCAAGTAAACAGCTTAGTGGATTTAGGGTAAAACAAATACAACAGTTGTCAGTCTGGAGTACCTTCTTCAAATTTTATCTTTGGGATAATAATTTGTCATTTGTCATGGCTCAATTGCAAAGTGGTTTGCTACTGTGTTATGGCCACTGTAATGTAATTGATCAATGTTGGGTATATCTTATACATTTCTAAGGACTCCTTTATCCTTGAATGTGGGATGCTCTCAAATGCTTTTTTGTAATCTTTCCATACTATACTTAAATTCTTCCATTTTTTACAATTCTCTGTTATACTTTTATTTAGCAACAAATGATGCTTTGTTCCATAGAAGTCTCTTTTGTTACCCTTTTGTTTTATTGCAATAACTGAGTTTCTTTTTTTAATAAATGACTATAAACTCTGCATTAATTGCAGTATATAGTTTGTGTATCATTGGAAGGCAAGTTATTGGTCTATTGTTCTTACAATGTTTTAAAGATTCACTTTTAAGAAGTGCTGTTCTTCTTCTGTTGTTAACCAGGTTGGTGTCTGTTAAGGATGTGCATATAAGTAACTCCTACTCAGGACTAAATCTTTGTACAAAGACGTTAATGCTTTTTGCCAGATGTTAGGTGCTGTATTTGGGCCTGGGTTTTCCAGTTTGAAGGTTTTCTTTACTTTGTCCCAGTTTCTCTGGCACATACTTATTCCCATTTTGTAGCCTGCGCATTTGAGTTTCTTACTGTTTCATTCAATTCTTTTATCCGTTCAGGATCGTTGTTATATTCAACAGGGTCTTCATAAATAATTCTCCAAATTGTACCCATTTCTTCATTTTGGATGTGGTTCTATTCCTTTTGCTCTGTTTAATAATTGTCTATGAAATCATTTGGGGTTATCCATGAATTGCTTATTTTGTACTTTTTCCTTATATTTAACTGCATACCTTCTAAGGATTTCTGCCTGTGCTGATATTTTTAGTTCATTCTTGGCAACAGCGTATGGTAAATCATGATCTGTTTTGATACTGCACATTGCCTTTACCTAATTTATCTTTCTAATTATTTTTGATGATTTGTTCCCTTTGCTATATTCCCTTTAAAATTGATACCTGTCTTAATCCTTTTATAGTTTCCTCTATCCATTTCTTCCATGGGAGCATTTTCCTTGTTTCCTCCTTTCCTTTCTTATTCTGTATTTTTCTGGTTGCACTTTATCCATTATTAGTTTAGCTGCATGGTAATGTATTCTGTTTTATTCTGTTCTATCATGCCAATTGCTCTTAATAGTCCTGATTACTGTCATATGTTTTATCAGTCTTCTCATATTATGTGCCTTATTTACACTCTGTAATCTATTTCTTTCATATATATTCATATGCCTATCCATCTCCATTAAATCAAGCAGGTCTTCCCATAGATCACTTTCTTCTGGATTGAGAGTCTTCTTTGCTCTCTGTTTCCTGTGAGCAATAGGTTCCTAGGTTCATGGGTTCATAGATAAGCACTAGGCTAGCTGCCCTTATGGGCTATTCCAAGTCTAGCTAATTTCCATTTTGTGCTTGAATTAACTTACCCCATTTGGTTACAGATTGGCCTTACCCCACACCAGGATTAATAATTATATATTACCCATAATGAGAATAACTCCAGTCATACCACAGATAATTTGAGGGAACCCATGCATGGGATAAAGCATTTAGGAGCTGCTCGAATACAGACAGGGATGAACTTTATTTACTGTAGATGGGAAGTCTCTTCCAGAGCAGTGGTATCTCCTTCGAGATATACCTGGACCTCCAAACTATTCTGTTTATGTGGCAGGGAAGGTTTACATCTTGATGCCATTAGACTTGCTACTGTGCAGCAAATCCATCAGGATTGGGTCAGAGTATGCCTTGTATGCCAGACACAGGTCACCTCATAGCAGTCTGTAGGTCTGTGAAAGGTCTTTGAATATGTCAATGTCTAGGCATTGAATCCTTTTAGCAAGGTATCTCTGTGGGCATTCCACTGGTTGCATGTGTCTGGACAGATATTCTAACAAAAGTTCCAGAAAATCCTTTCATGACACAACCGCCTTAGATGTATCCTGTTTCATTAGCTCCCCCCTTCATATGGAAACTTTTCATCCCATCACTCTGCAACATTACCTGTGCGAGAGTTGCAACTATTTCCTACTCCTTCCCTTGTTGTGCAACTTCAACTGAACTTTCATACAGGTCCCCTTCAGGTGACTCCATAGCATCATCATAACCTTCTACTTATATAGATACTGTCAACAGAGCTGGAGATAACAAAAATCGATACAGCCACACGGCAGCCACCCTAATACAATATGCAGATGATTTCACTCTCATTTGCACATTTGACAACACGGTACATTTCCAAACAATTACTCAGGAAATGTTAACAGCCACTGAAATATGGCTTCATTACTCACAACTCATGCTAAACCCAAAAAAGACTAAATTACTAGTTTTTTTTTTTTCAAATCCTTCTCGCGTGAAAATATAAAATGTAAAGTCCTCTCTCTTGATAATGCAACCATTGACGTCACCTCTCATAGCAAATTATTAGGGGTGATAGTGAATGATAAACTTATATTCAACCTGTATATACAAAATTGCATAAGACAAGCTCATCAAAAACTAAGGATGCTTTACAGAACCAAAACTTTCTCACTGAAACAACTAAAACTACACTTGCTACTACTTATCTCCTCCCCAAACTTCTTTATCATGCTCCCATCCTTACTAACCTCCAGGCTTCACAAAAATTTAAACTTGAACAATGCTATAACAAAGTTGTGAAATTTGCAGCAAATACTCCTTTCAGAACCAACCACTGTATAGCAACAAAAAGGCTAAATAAGTTAGAACTGCCTCATTAACTGACATAAAAATTATTTCCAGCATCCATCTGCCTGTCCAGCATCAAAAAATATTCTACATAACTATGTTCCCAGCCAGTCATTGCAATCCACTGTCCAAAAACTCCTGTCTGTCTACAAACCTATCAAATCTGCTGGGTACTACCTATAATCGTACAAGGTTGCTAAGGCCTGGAACTCCTTACCTGTATCCATCAGGTCAATACCCTCCCTCCTATCTTTCAAAACCACTCTGAAAGGCATCCCAGCTAACATCTGGCTTTGTTCTTGCTCAAAACCAGGATAAACTGTATCCCTAAATGTGAATAAGTACCTTTTCAATTCTTATACCTCCTTACTCTTTCTTTTTCACTTACTTCCTTATTTCTATCAAATTCTCTTCCCTGACTTTCTCTGTAAATATACCATAAGCATGTTTCCCTCACTTAATTTTGCAATTCCTGTTTGTATTGACTAACTTACCTTTAATTTCTCCATAACCTGTCTAAAATTTCAATAAATATTAAATGATTATAATATAACCAGTACTGATTCTTAACCAATGTTTTATATTATCACTGATGTGTTATAATTATTTAAACTACAGATGTTTTTGTTTTATTTTTGAAGACTGTAAAATTATTGTTCTTAAATGTTTTGTTAGAATTTGGATTTTTTCCCCAGGCCTCCGCTGAAAATGGACTTCTACCCAGTCGGACTTTCCTGGTAATCAAATGTCAACAAATAAATAACTAAATACTTCAGATGTCTCCTGCTCTGACTGTTTCTCCTTAGTCTGGAGACCTGGACTTCCATCAAGTTGCAACATTGCATTTGTTAGATTCTCCACACCAGGGCCTTCACTTTGCAGATAATGCATAACTTCAATTTCTGTTTGCTTAACTTCTACCATTCTAACCCTCTTTTCTACATTCCACCTCTATTTTCTTATTTTTTTTGTATTGCTAAATGTTCCATATCTGGGTGCCTTTGCCTGTATTTATCTTTAAATACCTTTGGAGATGCTTTTTTTCTACTGATAATTATGCACCGCCCCAGATCTCTTTTTTTTTCCATGTCCATGTTTTTTTTTTCATATCTTTCAAACATTTCTTAGTTTTATTCTTTATATTTTCACACTTCCTCATTCACATATTTTTCCAGGCAGCTCAAAGTTCATTTATCTATGTAATGTTTTTCATAAATCCATTGTATTAATGAATACAACTTTTTATTTGAAGCATTTGACAGTTTTTGTGTAAATATTTTTCTTTCCTCTAATTTTTCTCTTAATTTTTTTCTGTAAACACTTTGGAAGTTTTGGGCTTCTTGTATAACAGTAATAATATATAATTTCTTCTTTATCCTCAACAGTCCATTTTATCATCCTTAGGGCTCTTTTTTTGCTGTGTCAGTTTTAGTGCTTTTTGTGGACCACTTCTTTCTATAACAAGGAGTCTATCTTCCCTTTGAGTCTGGCCTAACCCTGTTGTAGAAATGTTTCCATATCCTGAGGGTTCTGCGCTGCCCTTTGTTTCCAGTCCCAGCACCACTGTGAACTCCAGTATTGGGCACATTTTTATCCTGGGACCTGTGTGTCCACCTGCCTTTTTTATTTTTTAACCTACCATTGTCCATGATCTCCCACGAACTTACATCACTGTCTTCATTTACACTTTTTAAACACAATCTGAAACTCTATCTTAAAACCCATTTGTTATGACCCTGTACAAATCCAGAATAATGTCATATTATATCCAAATACCCTCTCTTAAGACCTAATTCCTGCTCTATCTGTGTCTTTTTAGATCAAGGCCTATCCTTGGCAAAAACATATCTTATGTTAATAGAGATAATTTAAAATACCTAGTTAAATTCTTCTGCATATAATTCTAAAGCATCCTACCTAAGGCAGGCAGCAAGTATTGTTTAAACTGAGAGCATTGCTGAACTGTTGAAACTTGAAGTATGTATTTGTTTAACAGTTACTTTCTAGTTACTAATGAAGCCTTGTAGATAAAGTCTAAAATATCTTATCTAATGCTTGCAACATGTTTTTTTGTATAAACTGTGAAGATTCCTGAACTGTTTAAAAAATGTAGTATTTAACTGTAAAACATCTAGTACCTGTATGTTAGTAGTCTAGTAATCTCTTGGAGCTTATCTCCAGGGACTCTACTGAAAATGGACATAAATCCAGTTAGCCTATCCCATTCAACAAATGTAAAATAAAATAAATAAATATATGCTATGTAAAATGCAGTCTATATATCAGTGTTGCCTTAGCGAGATTTTGTGAAAACAGAGTTCACCACATGAAGATACATACCAAGACCTGAGGAAGAATTCAGTTGCAGTCATACTACTCTCCATTTCTTATGGATTTCACCTCTCCATTTGGACCCCTCAGCATGTGACGTATACTGTGCAATGAGCATGTAGTTTATAAATACTCAATGTCACTTCAAGGAGCAGAAACAGCACACCATGCGTGACCATGGGAGGATGAGCAGGAGGTGTAGGGTTAAGGGAAAAGAAAAACAAATTAGAGACCAACACCCTTGAGAGTGCACAATCCTAGTTACCCTGACTCAGTCATGTCCCTTCACTTCTAGTCCAATAGCCCAAAATAATCTCAGCATTTAATACATGAATAAAATCAAGCTGCCTTCCACTATAACATACCAACTGTGTGAAGAAGATTAAAGAAAGAAAGAAAACAAGAGATCACTGACTTGTGTTAAACTATATTACATTGTAAAGTTGACAAGCTTTATTTAATTTATTATACAAAAGTTAATGGTAACATTTAAGTATTAGCTCCCTTAGCTGCCCTGCCTATACTTATATTCTTACTCCTTCCATCCTAAGAAAGTGTGGAAAAGTTTAATAAATTAGTATAACATGTTCATTTCTGCCACAGAAATGTCTGACCACTAGGCTGGCTGTCCACCCCATTGTGTTGAACTTCATATACTGCCCAGCTAGATACCAGAGCCATAATCTTTGTTTTTTTTGGATTTCAGGTTCAAAGCCATATATCTCCTCCTGTGAAAGCAATAACTTCATAAGTGAGCTAAATCGATTATATGTTGGCACAGCAGAGGAGGAAAACAAATCCTGTTTAGTAGAGTGCTGGACTGCCTTGTTGGAGGACACATTGAGATCAGTATTGGTGTCTTTGCCTTTTCTGAGCTGTGTTGATTTGGTAGGAGACTTCAGCTGAGCAGGGCTTCAAGATGGTTTAGTTAGTATTAGCATCTTTGCCTATTCTGAGTTGTCTTGACTTGGTGGGAGACTTCAGCTGAGCAGGGCCACAATATGGTTAAGTTAATATCAGCATCTTTGCCTTTTCTGAGTTATGTTAATTTGATAGGAGATTTCAACTGAGCAGTGCCACAAGATGGTTAAGTTGCCAGATTGCATTTTTTTCTTATATTACCAGACACTGACTTAGTTATTTTTGCGTATTATTGCCCTGCTATGTCTTCCCTTTCATGTATAAAGGCATTTGCTTTCACAGGAGTATTGAATGGCTAAGACAGATAGCTCTTATTCAGAAATAAAAATGCAAGAAAACGTAGTTTCACTGCAAAACCAAGCTTTCTGAATGGCTATAGAAAAACCAGCATAGCTTTTCTCTTCATGCACAGTGCAGAACTGTAATTTGTAGCAATTCTGATTGTATGCCCTTCCAGAGGCATATTCTGCTGATTTCTCTTGCTTTTCTCAACCTTAATTCTTATTCATTATAGTCAAGAAATTTGTCCTAAAGTGCTTAAGTATGTTGCTTATGTTGCACTAGTGATTTATTCTATGCACTTTTTCAATTACGGAAGTTTTAAGTTCAATTTTAATAAATATGGTGGACCAATAATTCTTACATTATTGTGACAGGCCCAATTCTCTATATCATCAACTTCTGCTGACTATGTTAATTGATTATCATTGTTGGCCAGAGCACCTTTACTATAGTGTATTATATACAAGCCACTATAGCCTTTATCAATTCAGTTGGGCAAGATAATAACTGTTGGATGGCCACGATATCTTCAGCAAGTGAAACAGGCTGAATAGTCATGTTGTCCATTACCATACCATAATGGCTGGTAAGTAGGTAGAATCCTACAATACTCAGAAGTGATGTAACACATACAATTCAACCACATCCAGTATCTGTCTGCTTGGGATGACAGGGTCGACAGACCACAATGCTTTGCCAGAGATGGCCTGCACCTGTTGCCCCTGGGATTCTGGATACTTGCTAAGGCTCTTGCCACCCCTATAGTGCCTTTTTTAGGAAAGGTTCAAATGACAAATTCACCACTGTAACAGGAACAGGCAAGCAAAAACTGAGGGTAATGCTACTCAATGCTAGAAGTCTAAATCTCAAAATGCACTCACTCGAGGCACCTCTTAAAATGGAGAACATCAATATCTGTGCAGTGACTGAGACCTGGTTCAAGGCACCAAAGAGCACCCCTGCACTACCAGGCTATAACTCATACCACACTTTTCAGCCATGTAACCTGGACCAGACCAAAGGCAGAGGTGTGTCCATATTCATTAAGGATATCCACACCTCCAGGCTAGTTGCTCAGCATAATGCATCCAAGGTTATCCAAGTGCAACTAACTCTGGGCAAAACTGCAATCCAAATTGTAGCTTACTACAAATCCCCCACCTTGCCCCAGGATTCACACTCCTTTTTTCTTGATGTACTGAAAAATATTAGGGTTCAACCAAATACCCTAATAATGGGCAATTTCAACTACCCCACCATTAACTGGGAAAACTACTCGTGTACCAACTCCTTCACACAACGCTTTCTAGAATTCATAAACTCCAATGCCCTGGATCAATTTATCCACACCCGCACCAGGGGCAACAATGTCCTAGACCTAGTCATTACCAACATGAGTGGCTGGTGTTCCACACCTGAAGTCAACTCCCTCATTGGTCCGATCTGACTATAAGCTAATCACCCTTGATATCCACATCTCAGCCCTACCCTCATTAAGGAAACCATGGTAAAAAATTTCTCCAAAGCCAACTTCATGCTTCTTAAGACAGAAGTAGTGAACTTCATGACACCCATGCAGATGGAAAATACAATTACGACTGCTGAATCCTACACAAATGCACTCTATAAGCACTTTACATGGATCGTGCTATTCCAAACAGAATCAAGACACTATCCTCTAAAAAAAGGAAGCCAATCTGGTGGTCCCCTGCCATAAACAAACTGTACAACAGAAGGAAGAAATTCTTGCAAAAGAGAGTAAAATCCCATGAATGGAGGAGCTCCCTGGTCAGCCTCAGTAAGAAGCTGAGATCCCTTATAAGATCCTCCAAAGCTAGCTACGAAAACAAAATCACCACTGATTCTAAGGACAAACACAAAGCATTCTATAGCTATGTCAAGAATCTCAATGGCAACAACCAGATCTGCTCTGAGCTACAGCACAACGGCATGAAAATTTCAGAACCAACTGATATTGCCAACATCCTGGCAGATAGGTTCAGTGCTAACTTTACCCTCCCCCTCACCCTTAAAGGGCCCATATCTATACAGGAAGAATGCAGAGTCCCTGTAATCACAACTGTGCAAGTAAAAGCTACACTTTCTAAAGTCAAAAACACAGCATCCATGGGACCGGACAACATCCCAGGCTGCATTTTACACGAACTTCAGAATGAACTGGCTCCCCACCTAAGCGCCATGTTCAGTCATAACCTCACATCAGGCTTTGTGTCCACTGAATGGCATACAGCAACAGTTATCCCACTCCACAAAGGGGGAGCCACCACTGATCCCGGGAACTATTGCCCTATTAGCCCGATGAGCCTGGTCTGCAAGGCCATGGAACGTATCATCATGGAAATCATAAACAAAGACATTGGTAACCTCCAAACTCTGAATCCCACCCAGTTCGGGTTTCTGAAAGGTAGATCACGCCTCCTGAACCTGATTAACTTCTTTGATGCAGTCACCAAAGCTGTAGATGAGGGTAAGGTGGTTCATACATCCTATCTTGACCTCGCCAAGGCTTTCGACACCATCCCCCATTCTGGAATTATAGGTTTATACTTTTACATTCATAGGTTGGTACTAGGCTATCAGTCCTAGGGCCTATACAAGCCTAGCCATAACAATTCCCTGGCTATTTCTTCCCATACTATTTACTTCCCTGGACCCCTGTCTAGCAGGGCGAGTGACGTGATCCCTGGGGTGAATTTCATTTCTCCCATACAATCATCAAGGTTACTTTTGAAGAAGGCCAAAGAGGCACTCTGTTTGGCATGTATGGCCAGTCTATTGCAGAGTCTGGGGAGTCTCTGGGTCAGGAACCTATCCCTCCAGTATGTTTTGTTTATTGTGATGACAAGGTTTAGATCCCTGGAGCATGTGACTCTGAGGGATTGGGATTTCTTTAAGTGTCGCATGTCCAACAGCTGTGGGATTGACATGGCCTTGAATGTTAAACAAAGATCGCCTCTGAGTAGACTATCTGCGACAGGGTATAGCTGGAGTTTTTTATGGCGGTCAGCATAGGGCATCTGCTCTAGGCCTGTGATTCTTTTAGTGAGGTATTTCTGCGGCCTTTCCAGTTGTTGCAGATGTCTTGAGAGGTACATACCAAATGGGGCGTTGTATTCTATAATGGGTCTAATGAGGGATGAGTACAGTGGGACAATGACCTCCTTTTTTCTGGATGAAAAGCCCTTAGTAATTAGGTGTGCCACATAGAAGGAATTCCTAACTGTTGTGGCAATGTGGTTATTAAAGGTGAGACCACTGTCCACCTGTGTCCCTAAGTCTCTTATCACACTTTCGGTGCTTAGTGTACTGCCACCTATTTGGTAATTCACGGGTACATGTTTTTTCCCAAAGAGGATAACTATGCATTTCTTGGCATTAAGCTTGAGCCCATGGCTCTGGCACCAAGCATCTGTTTCTGTAAGGCCCTTTTGTAGAGTATCCACATCATTTGGGGATTTAATAATGGCTCCCAGTTTGCGGTCATCTGCAAACTTTGTTAGCCAGAGTCCCTTAGTGTTGGTCTGTACTTCAGAGAAGTAGATGCCAAACAAGAGAGGTCCCAGGACTGAAGCCTGAGGTACTCCACTTGTCACTTGTCTGGAGCTGGATTTGGAGTCAGCTACTTTTACAGTGTGGGTTCTGTCAGTAAGCCAGTTGGCAACCCATCGAGTGACGTAGGGGTTAATGCCCAGCTTAGTAAGTTTATCTATGATTCCAGAGTGGAGGATGGTGTCAAAGGCCTTGGCGAGATCCAGATAGGCTGTGTGGACTGCCTTACCCTCGTCTACAACTCTGGAGACTTATTCAAGGAAGTCAATCAGGTTTAGGAGACAAGATCGGCCCTTCACAAACCCAAACTGGGTGGGATCCAGCGTTTTAAGGTTGCTAATGTCTTTGTTTATAAGTTCCATGATAATACATTCCATGGCCTTGCAGATCATGCTCGTCAGACAGATGGGGTGGTAGTTCCCGGGATCCAAGGTGGATCCCCCCTTGTGGAGTGGGATAATTGTAGCTGTGTGCCACTCAGTGGGGACGAAGCCTGACGTGAGGGTATGGTCAAACATGACACTTAGGTGAGGTGCCAGTTCATTTTGTAGTTCATGTAGTACACAGCCCGGGATGTCATCTCATCCCATGGATGCTGTCTTCTTAGCTTTGGAGAGTGCGTTTTTACCTGTGTGGCCATTATAACTAGAATTTGGCAATCTTCCAGTATTGAGATGGGCTATTTAGGGGGTGAGAGGGGGTGAATTTGGCACTGAATCAATCTGCCAGGATATTGGCAATATCCTTGGGATCTGTATATTTAATGCCTTTCTGTTGTAGCTCAGAGCAGATCGGAGCATTGCCGTTTAGATTCTTGACATAGTTATAGAATGCCTTGTGGTTGTCTTTGGAATCTTTGGCAATTTTATTTTCGTAACTAGCTTTGGAGTATTCTATGAGGGATCTCAGCTTCTTACTTGAGGCAGGTAAGGGAGTTTTTTGCATACTGGGAGCTTCCTCTTTTCTGCAACAGTTTCTTCCTTTTGTTGTAAAGTTTGCTTATGGCAAGGGACCACCAAATTGGCTTCCTTTTTTTGCAGGAGAGCATCATGGTTCTATCTGGGATGGCATGATTCATGCATGAGTGGATGTGCTCGTACAGTGCCTTAGTGTAGGACTCAGCAGTCAAACTTTCATTTCCAGTCTGCATGGGTGTCATGACGTTTGTAACTTCTGACTTGAGTAGCATGCAGTTGGCTTTGGAGAAGTTTTTTATGCAGGTTTCCTTACCTGGGGGGTTGGGGTGGGATGTGGATGTTAAGGGTGATTAGCTTATGGTCTGACCTGACCAATGAGGGGGTGACCATAGGTGTGGAGCATCGATTTCCCATGTTGCTAATGACCAGGTCTAGGATATTGGAGACCCTGGTGGGACTATGGATTAGTTGATCCAGGGCATTGGAATTTATGAATTCCAAGAACAGTTGGGCAAAGGTGTTGGTCCCACTTAATGGCAGGGTAGTTGAAATCACCCAGTATTAGTGTGTTTGGTTGTATATTAATATATTCCAGTATGTTTAGAAAGGTGCAGTGAGAATCTTGGGGCATGGTGGGGGATCTGTAGCAAGCTACAATTTGGATTGCAGTCTTACCTAGTGTTAGTTGCACCTGGAGAATTTCAGAAGCATTGTATTGGGCAACTAACCTGGTGGTGTGACTATCCTTATTGAATATGTTCACTCCTCCACTTTTAGTGTTTCGATCCTAGTTTGGAGACCAAAAAGTGTGGTAAGAGTTATAGCCTGGTATTGCAGGGGTGCTCTCTAGTGCCTTGAACCAGGTCTCAGTTACTGCACAGATATCGATGTTCTCCATTTTTAGGAGTGCCTCGAGAGAGTGCATTTTGAGGTTTAGACTTCTAGCATTGAGAAGCATTACCTTCAGATTTTGCATGCTTGTACCTGTTATGGTGGTGGTTTTGTCCTTTGAACTTTGCCTAAAAAAGGCACTATAGGGATGGCAAGAGCCCTAGCCAGTAACCTGAATCCCAGGGGCAACAGGTGCAGACCATCTCTGGCAAAGCATTGTGGTCTGTCGATCATGTTATTATAGCTAAACTCACTAAACTAGGTATAAATCTCTATGTCACAAGATGGGTTGCCAACTGGCTCACTGACAGAACCCACACTGTAAGAGTTGCACACTCCAAATCTGACCTCAAACCAGTGACAAGTGGAGTACCACAGGGTTCAGTCCTGGGACCTTTCCTGTTTGGTATCTACTTCTCTGAAGTACAGGCTAACACAGAAGGCCTCTGACTAATGAAGTTCGCAGATGACTGCAAACTAGGAACCATAGGCAAGTCCCCAAATGATGTGGAAATCCTACAGAAGGGCCTCACTGAGAAAGATGCCTGGTGTCACAGCCATAGCCTCAAGCTTAATGCCAAAAAGTACATTGTCATCCCCTTTGGTAAAACTCTGTACCCATGAACTACTACATAGACAGCAGTCTACTTAACACTGAATGTGTGATAAGAGACCTTGGGATCCAGGTGGACAGTAGTCTGTCCTTTGATAGTCACATCACCACAGTAGTCAGGAAGTCCTTCTACATGGCACACCTCATCATAAAAGGGTTCTCATCTAGGAAAAAAGAGGTCATTGTTCCCCTCTACTCGACACTCATTAGACCCATTATAGAGTACAACGCCCCTTTTAGAATGTACCTCACAAGACATCTGCAGCAGCTGGAAAGGCCACAGAAGTACCTCACAAAGAGGATTACTGGCCTCAAACAGATGCCTTACACTGACCGTCACAAAAAACTCCAGCTTTACTCCGTAGCATATCACCTACTCCGAGGTGATCTCTGCCTAACATACAAAGCTATGTCAAACCCAGAGCTGTTGGACATGCTATACCTAAAGAAATCCCAATCCCTCCGAGCTATATACTCTAGGGACCTAAACCTTGTCACCACAATAAACAGAACATGCTGGAGGGATAGATTTTTATCCCAGAGACTTCCCATACTCTGTAACAGGCTACCCATCAACGTCAAACAAAGTTCTTCATTAGCACTCTTCAAAAAAAAATCTTGATGAGTGGATGGGAAATAGGAAATACACCCCGGGGATCACTTCTGTGTCTCTGCTCGACAGTGGCGCAGGAAAATAACTTTCTTGGGTGGCGTAAGCCAGGGAACCTTGTTGGCTAGGCTTACGTAGGTATTCAGGCTGATAGCCTAGTATCTATCTATGAACCTATGAACCTATGAACATATTACAGTCTGTACCAGGAAAAACAACGAGCACCACAAAAAGAGAGATGTTGTTTCTTACTAAACTTTAAATCAGTGAATTTCCTACTATTTTACTGCTTTAACAATTTTACAATAGCAAAGAGATAATTCAAAGCACCTTCCTCATGTAGATATCCCATACCTCTCTACCTCTAAGCACAAAAAATCTGGAAAAAGCCAAAAAAAAATTTCAGAACAAAGGCCCAAAATCAGGGACAGAGTTTAAATACTGTTCTTATAATGCCTGAAAGCTACTAAAATACCATATATTGTATAGCATGTAGTTTTTAAAGAGTATGTAGCCTGAAACTCAAATATATGTCATGGCTTCAGTTCTCGAAGATTTGCCAAAAAAACATACATTTTATGAGAAACAGGCCAAAAAATATAGGGCAAAAATTATGACATACTGCAAAAATCTGAACTGTTGGGACATACAGCTTAGCAGTATATGCTCTAAAGTTCTTTTAAGATTTTTGATGCTTTGATCTGTTTTATATTGTGAATAGATAAGTGTTAATTTCATTGTTTTAAACACAAGGTTTTTGGTAAATTGTGAAGCAGAAAATGTAAAGTCAGACTAGTGTTTAGTGTTATTGTCTACGGTAAGGAATTGAGACAACTTTACATTGTATTATCACAAAGGAGAAACACAGACACACACACACACGCACACACACACACACACACACACACACACACACACACACACACACACACACACACACACACACACACACACACACTCACACACTATAAGAAAGTTAATGCAGTTAACACTTGTTCAAGTTTATAACAACATTTATTGCAGGAAAATAAAACAACTGTTGAAAATAGCAGCAGATGGTGCGTGGAACTTAAACTTTGAAAAGTCTCAGTTTTATGATAGACTAAACAACAAAATTAGGTATTTCACAGTACAAAAGGGAATTTTATAATGAAAAATAAAATGTTCATTCCTTCGTTATACCCATGTAATGCTTAGTGATGTAAACTAGCAAACTGTCACTTTAGTAACAAATTTTCACCACCACTAACAATTTTCTCACCAGGTCCAATTAAACAACAGTTCTTGGTAGCAGTATTAACAGGTAACAATTTTCAGTAACAGAAAAAAAAATATTTTTTTTCTTTTTCTGCAACAGTATGAATGAGTAACAGCTCAAAATAATTTCTCTCTCTCTCTCTGTCTGCTCTCTATCTGTCTTGCCAAATCTCATTCTCTCTTTCTGCTGATGAAGATTTGGCAGCAAAATGATTTTCCTCCCTTTTGGTACTTACAGAAGTGAGTAACAACAGTTCAACAAACAGACAAGAGTTTCTTCACTTTCTTCACGCTTTCCTTCAACAGGTGATAAGAATCAGCTGAAGAAGACAAATAAACAGGAGTTTCTCTTTCAAAGTCTTCCCGTAGATGAACAGGAAGTTCCGGAAAAGTATACCTTAGCTTAAAAATACAGTTCAGTACTGGCATTTATTCTAGTACCAAATGCAGTCTCTTTTTAAACTCAATGTGCACACAGCATAGTGAAATCAGGTGAACCATAATTCCAAAGGGTCCCTAGTGTCCACCTAACTGCTACAGTTCCTTGCGTTATAATAGAATGCTGACTTTCTGTTGTATTATCTTCTTATTTCTATAACAATTATTGTTTCTTCAATACCAAACTGTGGGGTAACTGGAAAGGGTTGGAAGACCATCTCACTAATAGAGATATCAAATTGAAAAATACAATAAAATTAAAGTAATAAAATGCTGTTAAGTTTTGAAAATCATTATGGAAATGAACATTACCATCTATTTCTGATGGCAATGTGGCAGTTTCATTCTCTTTTGGATTCTTTGATCACATCTAGCTTTAGAATCTAAATAAACTAAATAATCTCAGCAGATGATTTAAAATATGAACAGATTTTACTACTGAAAGGAGCAGTAGAAGCGATCCATTACATCAAACAGTATTGAGAGATTTATTCCTACCTCCTCTTAGTTCCAAATGGAATAAAACAGGTTTCTGTCCAATGCCTGACTCTGTTGACTTCAGTGCGCAGATTTAGTATATTTGACTCTAGATGGTGACCATTCAAATGATATGGCTTTGCCAATATAGAATGACTAAATCAGGTACAAGTCACGAAAGGCTAAAGGCCTGCACAGGAGATCCCTCCAGTTTGGTCCAGTGGGGTACCACTTATTGCACACAGCTTTACCATTTTGTCTTTCCTAAGCAACTAGAATGTTACAAAAGTGTTAACTACAGTGACTTAATATTTGCAGGACAGGGAACTCTCCATATGTCTCATCACTTTCACAGCCAGACACTGGTTATTATGCTGAGTGACTCTATGGTACTGTCCCAGCAGTGGACAATGCTATTCCTGCATTTTACATGAGTGATCATAAATTGGCAGGAGTGCTCTCTAATAACATCTCAAGGAAGTGCCTTTATTCCTGAAACAAGATATTCTTCATTGCTATCCATTCCCAAGATCCCACCTCTGGGGGAAAAAAAAGCCCCATAAGTCATGGCCTTGGCAAACTTCTTGATGTCACAGCAGAGCATAGAAGCTGGGACACAACTGTAACATTTGAGCTTGAGGGCTGCAACTATCTTTATAGCATTATTAGCACATCTGAAGATGTGAGTATCATAATAGTCTGTGGAGTGTCAGGAGTCAAAGATCCACCACAAGCTTGTTGATTTTTTGGTGTCTCTCTAGAATTTACAGACTTTTCCTACTGTGAAAATAGTTGTACAGAACTAAAGCACATGAAATTGCTTTTCTATATAGATGTAACAAATATGCTGAGACTGAAACTTTCTGCACTGCAGACATGCACACACATACATACACATAAACATTCACATATGCATTAGCACACATGTGCGAATGTGTCTGCACGAACACACATGCACAGATACAAATGCACATATTCATTAGTCAAATACTACAGCTACTATGAGCGAGTATAACACAGCTGGCTTATTTTAACTGTGTAATATTGACTTTGGAGTACTATGTTGACCAATATGATTGCCATGAGGTAGCTTAGAAGCAGGAAAGGATGGTGCATTAAAAAATATTGTTACTGCTTCTTGGAAATCACTGTGCATGTCTGTATGCACGTGTGTTTTTTTTTTTTTTGTGTGTGTGTGTGTGTGTGTGTGTGTGTGTGTGTGTGTGTGTGTGTGTGTGTGTGTGTGTGTGTGTGTTTGTGTGTATGTGTAAAACATGAAAAGATGGCGGCACCTTGTATGGCAGCAGTATCTCTGGTGGCTTCTGAGGTGCGTTTGTATTTTATGTTTGAATTTTCAAAATTGTTGATCAGTAGTCCATTGTTGAATGTGCAGTTGACTGAAGCAGGAATGTCCATGGTTGCTTGTTGTATTTTTTTTTTTTTCTTGTTGGACAGTTAAATGTTGGATTGTTAAAGTGATCATATAAGTTGGGCCTTCAGTGGTGAGTTGCGAAAGTGGAAACCTTTTGTTGCCAGGTTCGATGTAAAGGACTGGACTGAAATTGTTGGGGCATAGGGAGCAGGACTGGATTGGGGATGCTGCTGCTGTTGATGATTGATGGTATCTGTGATGATGGTGATGATGAAGAATCTGTGCGAAGATCAATGAACTGGTTGTGGCTGTTCGAGCCTGTAGCGGTGGAGCCTGTCTCCTTTGCCAGTTGTTGGTTTAAATCTGACTTAGATCTGTGATGTCTGAAAACTGGACTGGAATTGGAATGTCGCTGGTTTTGGAGAGGGAGTTGGTGGCGGCGTGGATGAAGTGGATTGCTGTAGTCCATAAATCATGCTTGGCTGATGATACTTCTATGTTTTTTGTTTGTGCCTTTGATTGGCTTGGTTACTGCTGTTGTTATTGTATAAATGTTTTTGTTTTTGTGCTTTTGTTTGTAGCCGAGCTCAGAGAAACGTGATTTCATTCAGCTGTGCACTTGTGTATGGTCTAAATGACAATAAAGTTACTTTTGACTTTTTTGAGTGTGTGTGTGTGTGTGTGTGTGTGTGTGTGTGTGTGTGTGTGTGTGTGTGTGTGTGTGTGTGTGTGAAAAGTATAATTCAAATTAAGAAACCCAGGGCTGTTATACCCAATATATATAGTATAACAACCCTGTGTTTCTAATGCTTAGTCAAACACTCTGCTTGTGCTGTGCTGACGAGGTCATAACAAGGCCGAAATATGCATATCCACAGCTAGTAGGGTTTGGCTTTATTGGCCTGAAATTGTCCATTAAAATGACAAAACAGGTCATGGGCATTCAGAATCGCCAATTAGCTGAAACACCTGATGTTCATGAGGATCATTTGCATATATCCCATGTGCCACTATTACAAGAGGTTTGGGAGGTCACTCAGTGGAAGTTCTACCTTTGCTGGAGTTTTCATTTTGTTTTTACTGATTCTAGTCAAGAAGGATTCAGTAATGTCTCCCTGATGTATCTTAGTCATCTAAATAGCCTGATTCCCAATTATTCCATGGTGAAAATTACAACACCACTTATTTCTGGTCACCGTGACCTTTAGAATGAAAGAATGACAGAGTACTGCTGCACTGCCACTCACATTTGAAGATAAACATCCCTTTCAAGAGATAAGCTTGCCTGTCCCAGTTGCAACCACCTGCTTCGGCTCTTTTCAAATTCATGTCTTGAAAAATGCCTCTGTACTTGTTGTCATCACCTATGTTCAGAGAATTTCAGCTTTTCAGGTAAAACATACAAAAAACCTTATTAGGTTAATTGCAAGGATTGTGTGTCCCGTTGGACAAACCTGTATTCCATTCCATATTTGCCCTCAAACTGTCCTTGCAATAGTCTGTTTATCTGCTTGCTTTTGTTATGGCAGAAACTAGGGAAAACAGTTTCCACCACTTTCTAGATATACCATGTCAGTTAGGTTTTACCGCATATGTGTGCATGACTTTTTAGATGACTGAAAAGTTGTTTATTTCCTATTTTTATAAGAATGGATGGGTTTAATTTATCAAATCATTCCATTTTCAGTGGATTATCAACTGTATATACTTTTGCAGAGATTCTAATGACCTTGAACATTATGGGAACATAAAATAGTTGCAAGCAACTCACTTTAAGTTATATATAATTAAATTCTACTCCATGAATTACTGTGCATCACTTTTCTGTATCTTTTCTACCTATTTACATTGTAAGCTGATTTCTCACAGACTGAAACTGAAATGGTCCATCTAGATCAGCTTTTTATCTCTATTAACAAATGGTAAATAAAATAAAACATAAAATACTTTATTCACCATACAACGCTAGTAAGGAAATATTTGCAATATATGCTCTGGAACAACAATTGCTTCAGACTTAAAAAAACTACCAGGGACTAGAACATAATAAACATTGTTTGTGTTCATAAGGAAATTACTGCTACTTCCTGTCAAGTTTTAACACTGATGATGTGAAGTGATCATGGGGTTATGAAGGTTAATTTGTCGCTAGATAATAATGACAAAATGAAATTTAAACCAGTGAGCAAAAGATTAATTACAGATTATATGAAAGCAAAGCAGTCACTATGTGAAACTAATTGGAGTGATGTGTTCAGTGGGAAAACCGCAGAAGGAATATGGAAAGTTTTGAACAAGAAATTGTTTCAGTGCAAAAAAATGAAACAAATGTTTAACATCAGGATCCTGACATACAATGTTGGGGCTATATTTCCAGTGAGAGACAAAAAAATAAAAATAAAAGAAATGGAAAAGGGGTCAAACTGCAACTTTGAAAACTGAAATAAACAAGCTGACCAAACAAAAGAAGCATAGTGTGAGAAAAGATCAAGAACAAAAATAAAAAAATTATATAAAGACATTGAACAAAATAGGAAAGCATTTTATAGATATATAAAATGTGGAAAGAGTAAAGACATACAAATTAATAAACTGTGTGCAGATTGCAAAATTTATTCTCAGACGTAATAGATTATAATTATATTTACAAAATCTTATGCAAATCAGTTTAGCTTCAGGAAAGGGAACCACAAAGTTGTCCTAGTGATATCCAGGTAAACTCTGATACTGAAATCAAATTAGATTATATTGAAAAAGAACTATGCAAACTGGATCCAAACAAAGCACAGCGAAGAGATGGAATTAGTAATAATGACCTAAGAACACTTCAGCAAGAACTTATAAAGCCTTTAGATCTATTATTAACAAAGTCATACAAATATGGGGAGATTCTTCAAGATTGGAGACATGCTTATTAAACTTGTCTTTAAGGGAAAGTGGAGTAGGACTAATCTAGAGTCATACACCCCTTAAGTTTACTTTCATGTTGTGGAAAATAATGGAGAAGGTAATATTGGATAATATATTGTTAAAACTGGAATTGCTGGGACTTCAAACCATCTAACAGTATGCATAGGTTGAAAATAGACCTATTGCCACCTGTAACATGATATGTTATAACAATATAATAACAGCTATGCATGAAAATTTGTGCTGTGCCATAATTTATATAGATTTAACTTCAACATTTGACAGGGTCATATATAAAACACTGATCAATAAAAAAGAATAACTAGGTATTGATGTACTCTAGATAAGATGGATACCTGCATGGCTTGCAAGTGAGACATGGCAATTATCATACAGCAATTGGACAGGTGAAATTCTTGGTTAGAGTCAAGGTGTCCCACAGGGCTCTGCCCTAGGCCCATACTTGTTTAGATTGCATCTTTTAGCCATATCTTTTTCATCTGACGTATTCTACAGTCTATATGCAGATGACCTGAAATTGGGTATACTGATTACATGTGTTACAGACACGACATGTCTGCTAAATTGATTATTTGGGGATAGGATAATAATATGCTGATAAATGCATCAAAATTATGCATATAAGATTTAGCAGACATAAATTTAAAGGTATTTAATACAGCACACAGTGATTGAAACTGTAGATTCATTTAAGGACCTGGGTATATGGATAGATCAAGCTTTGAGTTTTTAATCATATCAATCGGTTGGTTAATGATAGTTATAGAACTATAGGTTGTATAAAAAGATTTATAAAGTCTAGGAAATCAGAAATAATAATGTCATTGTTTGTCAATGACATTAGACCCAAAATTGATTATGGAATAAAAATATGGAAGCTTTATAAGAAAACAAGCATGAATAAACTAGAAAGAGTCCAGCAAAAATATACTAATGGCATTCATGGATGTGAAAATTTAGGTTATTATGAAAAACTAAAATATCTGTACTTGCACAGTGTCTCTTACAGATATATAAGAGGAGATCTTATTTGGATATATAGGGCATTTAGAGACAACTACCTCTGGGAATGTTTGAGGTTATCAAAAAGTGATAGAGAACTATCAGACAACCTATGTAGAAGATTTTATAGAACTGAGAGGGGTACTAATTGGTACTCTGAAAGATAATGTGATACATGGAATAGACTACCAAATTACAATAAAGCAAGTACTTATTTAAATAGTTTTAAGAACAGCCTAGTCACTTATTATGGGAACAACTGTTCTGGTATATTGACATTCTATAAGGATATTAATGCCTATGCTTGAATACTGGTTTGTATGCATGTATGTATTAACAGTCCATCACTTAAAAAGACAAATCAGTTTCAGCATGTGAGAAATCTAAATACATTGTAAATATGCACATAAGATACAGAAAAGTGATAAATGTTATATCATGAAGAATAATTTAATGAATTATGACTTAATGGGAGTAGCCGATAAAACAGAAGCTGAAATTGACAAACTCCTGGGAAACAAGATTACATCACAGCTGACATTGGTGGTATCAGATGAGATATATACAGTCAATGCAATAATGTGAAATGCTTAAAGATTGGTAACAGCGATGGAGATTAAATATTTATGGATTTAAAAGCCAGAATGTGGTGATGGGAAGAGGAGTCTGAAAAGGACCAAGAAGATACAAGTCAGACTTTTTTTTTCAAAGAAAAGTTGGAAGATTTGGAAAACAGATGCTAGAAAGAGAGAGACAATTTTCAGATTATTACCTACAACTGGAATAACTACAGAGGGTCACGTACAAGATAAACTCACTGACTCATGGTTAAAGTCTTTACTTGGTGAAACTGTTAGGTTGGCTTTATAGCTGGACATGGTGAACAGGGCTGAGAGGCCTGCTGGTTCATCTGTGCAATATAGATATTTGTTACTAAAGTGCCTTAGCTTTAAATTTTGGAATGACTAGTGAAACAAGCACCAGAGAGCAAAGAATTGATAAAAGGATTAGATATGACAGGCAAGCAGCTCAGAGTGCATGACAATTTGTATAGTTTCATAGAGTCATGGAAGTTGTTGATTTGCGGATTGACCTATTATGACTCAACATGGAACATAGACTCCAGAGTATTTGAAAAGATTGTGCACCTATGAATTTAGTAACTGAAATTTTTAATTAATTAATGAGTTTGTCAGTCTCTACTGGGAACTTTTTCCATAAAATGAGATAAATGATGTTAAAATTATGTTCCTTCTTGAGCTCCAAAATATACAGGGTCTCTGTTAATCTTTAGGTATTCCTTCACTTCTTAATCCAGGAGATCTCTTAATGTTGCATTATACAGTGCCTTACAAACTAGGCACAACTTTTGTCTATAATGCTGATAAGTTATGCTACACAGTTTGAAATGTCCTAGCCTTAGACTGTAGGCCAGTTGTCTGCAGGATGGTATTAACTCATTCACTCCAAAAGTTCTCTGCAAGTTTGCACTCCAGTTTTCAGTAATAGCATTCTGAGCTTTTTGACAAAATCCAATTATGTCCTCACATATCAAACAAATGTTCCTATCTCTGGAGCAATGATGTTTATGAAAGAGATTTAAATTAAAACCTGTTCAGCAGAAACAAACCATTACAAAGGTAGAGTATGTTAGAATCTAGGTCTTAAAGTAGAGTTTATAAATATAGCCTATATTAATTTTGCAATGCCTTGTAAACAACTTATAGTATCTCAGTAACAACTCAAGCTACACACATATTGTCAACAACATTTTGTCTGTCTCTGAGCTTTCATATGAAGTAATTCAGGTCTGTCTGTGCAACTTGGTTGTTGAGATGTTTAGAAAAGTATGAAAATTGTGGCAAAATAAATAAATAATATATAAACAACAATTAATATATCATTAACAACTTTAGGCAGAGGTCAAATATCAGAGCAGATGTGCAACCTATCATGTAAGCTTTAAAATAAAATATTTCAACAACTTGCATGTAGTATGGTACTGGAATTATTAATGCAAATATGAGCGGGCTATATTACACACTTATAGCCTTCAGTAGGTTGTAACTATAGAAATAAAAAAACACCAAAACAAAAAAGAAAGAAAAACAAGCAGCCAGTGAATCCACCAGAATTTGTTTAAAACTTGAGAAACTGTTCTCTAACTTCTTGGCTCAACACAAAAGCCTTCACGGAGTAAAAACATTACAGAAAAACTTGCCTCAAATATTGTGTTCAATGTAATTAATCAATCAATTAAATAAGATATTTCCAATTTAACTCATCATTAAGCCTATATGGGTATAAAGTGTTAAATTTCAAAATATACAAAGATTCCTTAGTCAAAAGCTGTTTTTTAAAAAGACATTCATCAAACAATGATATGTTAACTTTTTCTAATATAGTACCCTGTAGTCCTTCACTAATACTATTATTAAAAACCTTATGAGTTGCTATAGAGCTTTCTTCTTTCTTATTATGGCTATCTCTTATATGCTCAAGCATTCTCACCTCAAATGCCCTCTTGGTCTCTCCAATGTAAAATAAATCACAGGGGCATTTAAATGCATATATAACTCCCTCTGTATTGCAAGTAAAACTATGATATGAATCAAAGGGAATACGATTAATGCTAACAAAGCTATTTACTACATATTTACATGCCTTACATTTGTTACAGCAAAATGTCCCCATCGGATATATATTTTGATTAATATTGGGGTCAGGGGTACAAAATCTCCCCTTTACGATAAAGTTTTGTGTATTTCTACCCCTTCTATAGGAAATACCTAGTCTGGCATTTAACCAAGAAGAACACAAATAATTCCAAAAATATTTCACTTCTTTTATAACTTCAGAGCCAAAACATCTGAAGGTAGTAACAAAATAAACCAGCTCAGAAAATTCTTTACTAACAATTTTATGAGGAACCAACAACTGGGGATCAGTATGTGGGTTCTTTGTTGCAGAGCCATAACACAATTTCTATTGTAACCCCTTTCCTCAAACATATCCACAGTTATTTTTAATTCTCTTCTTAGATCACAGATGTTATTACACAATCTGGATACTCTGAGCATCTCACCATATGGCAATGCTTCCAAAATATGAGTAGGATGACAACTGTCTCTATGGACAAATTGTGTACCTTGATCATATTTTCTATGTACAGTACTATATAAAATAGTACCATTCTTGATGCTTAACTGTGCGTCTAAAAATGGAATGCACGTCCCTACTAATAAACCATCAAATTGTAAACCAAATCTTTTTATGATGTATTGAATGGACAAATTGTTCAACCAATTGTTGACCACCTTGAGCTATAAAAACTAAATCGTCAATATATCAAAAATACCTAATCACATGTTCACGGAAAAAATACACTCCTGTAGATATAGTCCAATTCAAAAAGGCCCATGCTAAGATTAGCATACATGGGGGCAAAAGCAGCCCCCATGGCCGTACCCTGTTTTGTCTGTAAAGAATATTATTAAACTCAAAGAAATTTTTTGTAAGACAGAAGTGTATTAATTCTACTACATATTCTGTAGCTGGAGAAGTTCCTAAGAAGAATCTTACCACCTCTATACCAAAATCATGGCCGATATTTGTGTATAGACTCTTCACATCCAGTGTGAAGAAATACATATCACTATTCTATTGTATATCATTTATTTTATCTAAGAAATCAAATATATCTCGAATATAGGAAGGGAGTTTATATACTGCAAGGCCTAAATAATGGTGTAAAAAAACACCTAGCGCATGTGTAAAATAATCACATCCAGCAACTATAGGCCTTCCTGGTGGTCTATCTAAATTTTTATGTATTTTCGGGAGGCAATAAAAATGTGCCATTTTACTATCCTTTCTGTCAAACTTATTCTTAATATCCGCATCTGTAAAATATCAAAGTCTGTTGCCTTTAGATAATAATTCATAATATTCCTTAATTGCCTCATTATATGCTGACATATTAGTAATTTCATAGGTTTTATCATCCTTTAAATGCTCCGTACACATCATTAAATATTGAGTGTAGTGCATAATAACCAGTTTGTTTCCTTTGTCAGAAGGTTTAAAAATAACATTTTCCATTTTGCTCAGTGCCCTAACAGCTTTCCATTCCATGATGGATACATTATAATTAATACAACATCTATTTCTATCAAACTCCGTAAAATCATTATTTAATGCAAAATTCAACATATTTGAAAAATAAACCACTTCTTCATTGGAATATGGAGGTATAAATATACTTTTAGTGTGTACATTACTCGTATCTAATTTGCAATAAGCATTGAATGAACTATCTGATTCACAAGTAAAAAAACTGTCATTAGAAGAATTCATATTTTCATTTCTATCTATAAAATCACTTTCTTCCGTTATCTTTCTAAAGAAATATTTTAGATGCAGTTTTCTACTGAATTTAAAAACATCACATTTAATATCATGGATACAAGGTACTACAGTTGGAACTAATTTTAAACCTTGATTTAAGACTGCATACTCTTAATTCGTAAAGACATGTCCAGATAAATTTATAATTTAATTATTATTAACTAGAGGTATAGAGTTATCTTTTACCTCGTCTGTACCCCCTATGGGGGTAAAAGTCCCACTGTGGCTGTCTTTGTGGTTCACGGACTTGTTTAGTGCCTTGTTTACCCCCTCTGGAATTGTTGAATTCACTTTGAAAAGTTTATTGATAACGCTCAGGTTGTTGTGCTGCTGGTAAAGCAGAATAATCCTCTGGGTTTTCTAATTCTTCGTCGCAAGATGTATACAGTGCATCTGAAGCAGAAAAGGAGGAATCATACATACGGGAACCATTTTCCAGCCTCTGGAACCTCACATGATTGCGAGCCTTCCTCCTATTGGTTTTGGAAATAAGCGCCTTCCCATTTTCATAATTACGCAGGTCTCTCAACAGCTTTCGCTTCTTCCTATCCACCAATTCCACTTCAAAACTTTTAAGCTTCAGATTTATATCATTTAGATAAGTATCAAGCACAGAAACATATGTGCCTATAGACAGGGTATTACATATTTGTTTAATTTGTTCTTTTAGTTCCTTCTGTTTAACCCTGTCATGATCTATCAAGATGTTCACCCATTCTAAGGTACACTTATGCGCTGCTGCTACCCAGCATTTATGAAATTGTACATCGGCAGCATTTTGCAGATCAAAGGGCAGAGTAGGATCTTTATAAACTCTTAGTCCTCTGGGTGTAATATCTAAATCCAGATGTTTCTGCAGCCCCGATAAATTAAAAAAAGGTAGCAGTCTCTTCCCAAATAAGTTTGTCTAGTTGTTCAAACAAAGACTTACTTTCTTGCAGCAGGGACGATGGTAGCTTCCTTCTGACAATATCAAAAGGGTTATGGCAGCACTGATATCTTTCTTGGTCCCATCTATCCCAAGTAGTACAGAAATTAGGCACATTATGCACATTAGTAACTGCTGAATGAGTAGATGAATTTCGATCAGAAACATTATTCAAAAATTTGTCTAGCTACATCTGAGAGCCATCACCTATGGTTTCTCGAAACACATGAGGCACGTTATATTGAGGATCACTGGCCATAAGTAACTTGCATAACAAACTACCAACACGAAAAAGAAAGAAAAACGACCAGCCAGTGAATCCACCAGAATTTATTTAAAACTTGAGAAACTGTTCTCTAACGTCTTGGCTCAAGACAAAAGCCTTCATTGAGTAAAAACATTACAGAAAAACTTGCCTCAAATACTGTGTTCATTGTAATTAAATAATCAATTAAATAAGATATTTTCAATTTAACTCTTCATTAAGCCCATATGGGTATAAAGTGTTAAATTTCAACATATACAAAGATTTCTTAGTCATTTTCTGTAACTATAAAAATGTCTGCAAGTGTCACTAGGCTGTAATGAGTCAAATTTGTGAGTTTCCACCATACCTACTTAAGTAATTTGAAATTAATTTTAGTGTAACTGCATGAGCTAAACTTAAACTGTAATGTAGACAATTAAGCTAATAAATAACTTGATGAGTGTTCTAGTGTCTCTGTCTATAAGCCAAGTCCCATACTATGTTATTGCGAGTTATAAGTCCCTTTTATGACCCAGTGCATCCATACTGCACACCTAAATTCATTGAAGTCACTTAAATTAAACCCATCACTATAATCCTTGGTGTCTTCAGTTGACCCAGTGTTAACTCAGAAGCAAGCAACTTCCTTCCAGTATGCAGACCCAAAGATTCCTGGACTTTGTTAGTACAAATGCTCTAGACAAGCTAGCCCATACACTCACAGGGCTACCAACATCCATGACATGATTCTCACAAACATGAGGGAACTTTGCACCCACCCATGTGTAACATTCTAGCTTGTCAGTTCAGACCATAAAGCTGTATCCTTTGAAATTAAACTTAAACCTGTGACCCGCCCCCCCCATCAAACCTCGAACATTTAAGAATTGTTCCAAAGCAAACTTCTTACTACTGAGTTACACCCTGGCAAAATTTCACCCCCCTCCCCCCATAAAAAGAAATAAACATGAACTCCACTGCCTTTGTAGAATTGTTCACAGAGACCATATACCATCATGTAAACAGCTGCATTGAGACAGCTGCACCCACCTAAAATAAGCACTGTACCAACTCAAAAAACAAGACACCCTGATAGAATCCCAACATTAACAAGTTGTTTAACAAAATGAAGAAAACCATGACCAAAATTAAGAAGTGCAAAGCCTAGCAAGGCAAGAAACCTCTCATCAAACAAAATAAGCAACTCCAGAGTCTTATCAAGTCTATCAATGGTGAATTAGAGGTAAAGGTAGATCCAGAGGTAAAGAATGACCACAAGGCCTACTTGAGCTATTTCTGCAACCTGTGTGGAAAATTAACTGTAAATGGTGCAAGCTTTATGGATTCAGAGGATACAGCAAACCTACAGTCTGATAACTTTAGCTCCAATTTTACCTTGCTTCCCCCCGCCACCTCTTAAGAGATTCCTTCTACCATAACCCCATCCCCAGTCATCACTAGAAAACAAGTCCTTCATGTTGTCTACAGGGTAAAATACTGCATCTTTGGGGCCAGATGTCTCCTTAATAGTGTTAAACATGACCTACTGAGCCATGTATAATCATAGTTCAACCTTAGTGCCTACTGAATGGAGGACTGCAGCAGTTATCCCTCTGCACAAGGGTGGGCCAACTACTGACCAGGGTAACTACAACCCCAGTCTGAATAGTTTCATATGTAAAGCCATTGAAAGAATTATCATAGATATTATAAATAAAGATGGTGCAGTGGTACAGCAGTAGCATTGCCACCTCACAGCAAGAAGTTCTCTGGTTCGATTTTTAGCTGGGATGCCTTCTGTGTGGAGTCTGCATGTCCTCCCTGCATTCATGCGAGCTTCCTCTGGGTGCTCTGGTTTCCTCCCATATTACAAAGACATGTGTCTGGAATGTTTCTCCATGGGCTTCCCCTGAAAATTAGCTTCATTCCCAGTTGGACTTTCCCGGTAAACAAATGTTAAATAAATAAGACATAGGAAACCTACAGATGCTGGATCCAACGCAGTTTGTTTTTGTCAAAGGCAGATTGTGCCTGATCAACATGGTGGACTTTTTTGAGAAAGGCACTAAAGCTATGGACAAGGGCAAAATGGTACACTGCCTATCTTGACCTGAACAAAGCATTCAACACTGTTCCTCATTTGATCATTGTCAGCTAACTCAGGAACTAGGAGCAAAAACCCTGTGTCCCTGTTGTATAGCCAACTGGCTCATAGACTCCCCTATCATCATTTCCTGTGTCCTATCTATCTCCACAAAAAGCTAATGCCAAACCTATGCTTGACAAATTATGAATTATGTGGATGACTACAAGCCTGGCACAATCATAGAATCCCCTGGTTACTAATATCCTCCAAGTGGGCTTGTTGCAAACTACTAATTAATGGCAAAGCCATAGACAAAAAACTGAATGCTAAAAAATGTGTAATAGTATCCTTTGTAAACTTGGTCACCTGTGGGAATTAACACATAGACAAAACACCCCTAACAGAAGACCCAGTGGTTAGGGACTTGAGAACATATGAGAAGAGAGACTTGACCTTTGACCATCATGTGTCTGTTGTAAGGACATCATTCTATATTGGGCAACCTTTAAGCAAAGGCATGGCATCCAGTCCAAGGATGTCATTGTCTCACTGTACTCAGTCCTTATTAGGCTAATCAGCGAGTACAATGTTCCCTTTAGTACGCACCTGACCAACCAAATGCAACAACTGGAATCCCCACAGAGGGTCCTCACTAAAAAGAATACAAGGCATTAACCACATGAATTATGAGGACTGCCTCAAAACCTTATCTTTATACTTAGCCTCCTACAGATTACTAATAGATGATGGGCCTGGCTTACAAGGCATCATCCAATCCATTACTGTCGGACTACATCTACAAAGCTAGCAGCATAAGAAATACCAGAATGATGGACCTAAACCTCATTTGCAACATAAATAGAACACATTGGAGGTACAGCTCACATCTCAGAGACTACCCATAATCTGGACCAGACTCCCCATCCATGTAAAGCAAATTCCATTCCTGTTTTACTCAAATGCAACCTGGAATAGTGGATGGGGAATAGGAAATTTACCCATGGACTAGCACCTATGTTCCATTTAGACAGAGTCACCTTTTAAATGCTCTGCCATCTAAACCCAGGTAGATGCCCCTGTGTAATTTATCCTGTCATTTTCAAATGTAAAAACATGATTAAGCTTAAAAAGGCCTCCTAAGGTCATTAGTCTAGTAATCATCTATGAATCTATTAGCAGTCCTAATTGTTTAAGGTCCTTCCTCCTAGTTCTGATGGCATTTTCTGAGTATTGTAACATGCTATTAATCTGCACACCGAGATCTTTAATAGCACCACCTTCTTTAAGTACACTGCTTTTTAACTGTACTTCTATGTCAAAAGCCACAGTACTTAATCTTATCAGCTTGCATTTCTTCAGGCTAAAAGCTAGTCCTATTACAAGATAGCCAAGCTTTCAACATTTCCAGATACTCACTAGCTAAAGATTTACCATTACATTTCCAGTTTTAGTTTCATCTGCAGGCTTATTAAGCCAACATTTTGAGTCCAACAGGACAGAGTCAAAGGCAGTATTGAAGATCAGAATAGAACCCTAAGGTACCTCATATTTACTTTGTCTGTTCCAATTGCATTCAGTGAACTGTGACTGTTCATGATCTTTTGCATAGCCATCTTTCAATCTCCTGAATTATAAAATCATTTATGTTATATGGCTTTATACTTTCAATAATAAAAGGGTGACCCAAGAATATCAACAGCCTTTATTAGGTCAAGATATAGTATAATCACCCCTGGCCCCATATATAAGGCTTTATAAACACACATATAAAACTTTGTTAAACTGGTGAGGGAAGAGGAGCCTATACATCTGTATCCATATAAATCAATTAGTGGTGGTTAACTGTTCTGTAGTTTCATGATATTTCTCAGGCATCTCTCCAAATACATGCCAGTTCTCAAGATTAAACTGACTAGGCAGTTGTTTTCCACCATAATTTGTGGAGATCCACAAAATAAAATCTCAGCTTTAACCTGCTTGTGAAACATATGGGAAGAGGGAGCAATAGATAACTTTGTATACCGTACTACATTTCATTTGTTTGGTAAAAAAAAAAATGTGTATTGGTGCCTTAAGCTTGACGTAGTTATGAAACATTATAGTGGTGTTATGTCGGGTAAAGTAAATTAGGGACTGAGTCCCCAAGGTAATCAGGCTACAGTAGATGTGATTTTCTTGGGAAGCCTAGCAGATTCATCTGATAGTAAGTGATCATAAAAGTAATGAAAAGTACAGTGCTGTGTTATCAGGCACATGTTACAGAGAAAAAGGACTCAGGGGGGCAGCTAAATAGGAGCCAGACATTTGGAAATCTTGTTGTTGCTTTATGACCTATCAGATAACAAATCAAAAGAGCACAGTGGAGTTAAAGACTCTTGAGAGAGAGATAAGGCAGCATGCATCTATGGCAGAGACACCAAGGATGAAGGGAGATGACTCCATGAGGCAGTGGGCATTGAGGGCTCATCTGTGGCAGAAACATGGCTTTGTCATGCAGTGGGTTATGAGGGCTCATCTGTGGCAGAGGCACTAAGGATGAAGGGAGATGGATCCATCCTGCAGTGAGTAGTGAGTGCTCAGCTGTTGCAGAGGCACTAAAGATGAAGGCAGATGGCTTTGTCATGCAGTGGGTAATGAGGGCTCAGTTGTGTCAGAAGCACTAAGTGTGAAGGGAGACAGCTCTGTCATGCAATGAGTATTGAGGGCTCATCTGTGGTAAGTGCACTAATGGTGAAGGGACATGGCTCCATCAGGCAGTAGTTAGAGAGGACTTATCTGTGTCAGACAGGATGAAGATAAAAGGAGATATCTCCATCATGCAGTTTGTAGATGAAAAGGGCTCATCTTATCCCAGTTTGATAGCAGAAGAAATAAATATTTGAAGGTGGACCATTGCTGTTGTGTGAGAAGCTACCTCATAACATTGAAGTCCAATAATCTTTTGTACTTCTTGTTCTCTCTCTGTGTAATGTCTTGCCTGTTATTTCAACAATGCTATTTCATATAGCAATTATGCTGCAGATCCTAAAAACTCACTGGATTGCTGAATAAATCCCTATTTTACTTGTAAAACACTCAACAAAGGGAAAATAGGGCAAATATAAAACATTATGTATGCTTTCTGCATAAAGAAGGGTCAATATGCTAAAATAAGGGCTGTTGGGGAGGGACTGCTATTAAGCCAGGATCTGCTCTATATCAAACCATTTCCGTCCCAGTTTTCATTCTATATGAGTCTTCATTTCCTGCTAAAGGAATGTGGTGTACTTTGAGAGACATTTATGTTAGTATTTTATTTATATTGTGCATAATACTTGCTCTGTATGCACAGTCTTCTGCTGTAGGACATAGTGGTGCTGTTGTAAAATTTCTGTAAGCATATATGTTTACAGTATTGAAGACTTGTGTGTCATATCTTTATAGATCTTTCAAAAGCATTTGATATGGTTAACCATCACCTACTACTGAATATACTTAAGTCCCTTTCACTTGATAGTCAATCTCTACAGTGGTTCAAGTCCTACTTACACAACAGGCAACAGGCAGTACTCTGGGACAACACTATCTTCCCACCTTCCTGTCTCTCTTGGTGTACCCCAAGGTTCTATTCTAGGCCCTCTTCTATTCTCTGTCTTTATAAACCATCTGTCTACTAGTATCCCACATGCTGTATCCATTCAATACGTAAATGACTCTACCTTAATCTCCTCAGCTACTGAACCGTCTGAACTGCAGTCACTCACCCAAAATGTCTTTGAACTTGTTGAGGATTGGTTTTTACAGTGTTGCCTCCTCCTTAACCCCAAAAAGACTAAACTACTACTGTTTACTCCCACACTCAAGTCCCCCCCACTTTACTTCACTATTAAATCTAAAAATAGTACAGTTATATCCCCTGACACTACCACTAAACTCTTAGGAGTGACAATTGACCACAACCTGAACTTTGATACTCATATTAACACCACAATAAAATCAGTTAACCGAAAACTAGGCTCCCTCTATAGAATTACACTTTTCCTTAATCCCATAGCTAGAACTTCTATTGCCCACACCCACCTTATCTCAACACTCTTTTATGCCTCCCCTATATTCACAAATCTATCAAAAAGCAACCTCAACAAGCTGGCAATCTCCTACAACAACATTGCCAGATTTGCTACCGGCTCCCCTGTTAGATCCCACCACTGCCTAAATCTGAAACAACTGGGTTGGCTGGAACTGCAGAACCAAATTCTTCTTCAACAACTAACTATTACCCATAAAACCCTTTATCATCCAAGTAACACACCAATTCTGACAAGTCTAATCTGCCCATATAAAAATCTTACAAACCTATGCTCTGCAAACAAACTACTCGTTACTACGCAAAAACCTAACAATAAAGCAGGAGAATCCCCTTTTGCTAACACTGTAGGCAAAAGCTGGAACCTACTTCCTGGTGAACTTACATCTCTTTCTTCAACTTCACTATTTAAAAAGAAACTTAAATCATACCTTACAACCCATGGGCTATGTCCCTGTACTAACCCTGACTAGAGTATCCCTCACTGTTAGTCTTGCCCAACATCTTTTTTACATCTCTTTTTCTTCAGCTTTAAGGCCACAGCCATTTAAGCTGACTTATTGTAACTAGGAACAACAGAATTGTCTATCTTACTGTCTTTTCAACAAGTTACTACCCTTCAACTAATTTTTCCAATGCCACTTTTAATGTAGCTTGTTCTCTTGTTCTTGTTCATTACTTTGCTTTGGGTGTCTATCACATACTTCTAAATCCTTTTCTCTCTTCTCATAGTGGAAAAAAAATGTTTTTGTTACCAGGGAATACATGTTATTGTCTAACAAGACTCTTGTAATTAATGTTTAATGTTCTATTTATGTATGTCTTCTATGTGGAGCTTTTCTCCCCGGGCCTCTACTGAAAATGGTCATATATCCAGCTAGACTAGCCAGGTCAACAAATGTAAACTAAATAAATAAATAAATATAAAGCTGTACAGGATGTACCCTATCTTCATCTAACCATATATTGTTCTAAAGCTATGCAATGTTTAGTTTCTGAAAAGGAAAGGTATTCTCAAACTTTCTTTTTTATCAGTCATGCTTTCTCCAAACACCATTATATTGGGTGACTTCAACTACCCGAGTATAGACTGGGAACATTACTCAAGCCCGAACTTTTTAGCCCAAAGGTTCCTGGAGTTCATAAATTCAAATGCCATGGAACAACTAGTCACCGTTCCCACAAGAGGAGAAAATATACTAGATCTCATCATCACAAACATGGGGACAAAATGCTCCACACCGGAAGTATATCCCTCATTGGTGAGATCAGATCATAAACTAATCTCACTGGAAATTCACATCCGCCCCGCACCCCAAACAAAAAAGACCACAGTGAAGAACTTCTCTAAAGCAAACTTCACACTACTCAAGACTGGTGTGGTATCCTTCAAGGCCCCCGAGCCAGTGGAAACCACAACCCAAGCTGGGGAAGCCCTTACAAATGCCTTCTACGAACACCTCCAGGACTGCATGGATCAGGCAATCCCTAATAAAACCAAGACTCTTTCCACCAAGGGCAAACGTCCAGTCTGGTGGACCCCAGCCATAAACAAATTTTACAATAAGAGGAGAAAGCTGTTACATGATAGAGCAAAATCCATAAAAGAGAAGACACCCTTGATCATGATTAGTAAAAAAATACGAGCACTCATAAAATCATCCAAGGCCAACTTTGAGAGAAAAATTGCCATAGATTCAAAAGACAATCATAAGGCCTTCTTCAGCTATGTTAGAAACCTGGGTGGAATCTCCCAGATATGCTCAGAATTAGTCCAAAATGATACAAAATCACTGAACCCACAGACATTGCCAACATACTGGCGGACAGGTTCAGTGCAAACTTCACCCTCTCCCCCAAAAGCAGAGATAACTATCCCAGCCAGTGTAGCCTCCCAGACATCTCAAATGCGCAGGTAAAAGCTGCTCTCTCTAAAGCTAAAAACACAGCATCAATGGGACCGGATGGTGTCCCGGCTGTGTGCTACACAAACTCAACGAGGAACTAAACCTGCATATAAGGCAGCTGTTTAATCTTAGCCTTACCACAGGATCGTGCCCAAGGAGTGGCGTCACGGCAACTGTGGTCCCACTCCACAAAGGCGGTGCCTCTACGGACCCTGGTAATTACCGCCCCATAAGCTTAACAAGCCTGGTCTGCAAAGCTATGGAGAGGATCATAATGGAACTCATAAACAAAGACATAGGGGACTTGCAGACATTGGACCCGACCCAGTTTGGCTTTGTCAAGGGCAGATCATGCCTTTTGAACTTGGTCGACTTCTTCGAAACAGTCACCAAGGCCATTGATGAGGGAAAGGCAGTCCATACAGCCTACCTTGACCTTGCAAATGCTTTCGACACAATACCCCACTCAGGTATTATAGAGAAATTTACCAGCTTAAATGTAAACCCATATGTCACAAGATGGGTTGCAAACTGGCTAAAGGACAGAACCCACAGGGTCAGAGTTGCTGGCACCATGTCAGACTCCAAGCCGGTCACAAGTGGTGTCCCACAGGGCTCAGTCCTTGGCCCCCTGTTGTTCGGCACCTACTTCTCAGAAGTATAGGCAAACATAGGAGGACTATGGCTGACAAAGTTTGCAGATGACTGCAAACTGGGCGCCATAGTGGAAAGTACATCGGACACAGATATCCTTCAGAGGGTCTCACGAAACTGATAGCTGGTGCCAGAGCCATGGTCTGAAGTTAAATGCCAAAAAATGTATAGTCATACCCTTTGGGAAAAACAAGGTAACCCCAAGCTACCATATAGGTGGCAATCCACTAAGCACAGAAGAGGTTATCAGGGACCTGGGGACCCAGGCTGACAGTGGCCTTTCTTTTGACACTCACATTGCTAAAGTGGTTAGAAAGACCTTCTACATTGCCCACCTGATCATGAAGGGATTCACATCCAGATCAAGTGAGGTCATTGTTCCCCTGTACTCTTCACTTATCAGACCAATGATCGAGTACAATGCCCCATTCGGGATGTATCTCACCCGACACCTGCAGCAAAAGTTCCTCACCAAAAGGATAAAGGGATTCCAAAATCTGTCATATGCTGCCAGACTGAAGAAACTCCAGCTCTATTCAGTCGCATACCGTCTGCTCAGAGGTGACCTGTGCCTGACATACAAGGCCATGACCAACCCGGAATTAATGGACATGCTCCACCTCAAAAAATCCAAATCTACCAGATCCACTAGAGCAAGCAACTTAAACCTTAGCACGGATATAAATAAGACATGCTGGAGGGATAGATTTGTCACTCAGAGACTCCCTATGCTGTGGAATAAAATCCCGGTCCATGTGAGGCAGAGCACCTCGCTGGCTCTGTTCAAGAGAAATCTTGACCGGTGGATGGGAGATCGTAGGTTTACCCCGGGAATCATCTCTGTGTCACTGCTGGACAGAGTCAAAACAAACTAATGGGCACAATATTTTTTAACATAAGGGGTGGCGTAAGCCACAAAACTTTGGGCTAGGCTTATAAATGCCTTAGGGCAGATAGCCTTGTATAAACCTATGAACCTATGAACCTATGAACCTAAGTATTAACAGGCAATGATTCAATGCTTGACTCTAAGTCAGCTGGTTGAGTTTCATTAAAATGGGATACCTTAGTTATATCAGAAATAGGCACAGATGAATCTGCAGAGTAGTAAATCAAGCAGGCACATAAGAATAGGCTATTTCTGAATTATCGGCCTCAATGTTTCTGTAGGTCAGGTGTATTTACCAGAGGAATTGGGAAACTGTAACAATGAACTAAAGACAGGTAATCAAATTCAGAGAAACACCAGTTTCACAAGGATGATGGACTATACGGAGGGTGCTAAAAAGGGTGGGAGAAGAGGTGAGTGGAGCAAGGGAAATGAATCGTACATATTAGTATAAATAGTAGAACAAGTAGATATAATGTAAAGTCTGGGTAAGGAAAGTAGTTGATTTGTCTAGGGATTTATGGGAGAGGGTATGGGTGGGTATCTAAGACTAATGCTATGGGAGGTAATTACACTTTGAGGATGATCTGCAGTGAGCCTGGGAGGGAACATTGGTGAGTCCTACCCAAGAGTCTGTCAGGCTTATCATATGTAGTTACTAGGCATGTAATCCAGTAGCCCATTACAGAGCCTTGTCCAATTTTCCCAATTGCCTTAAGAGCTGTCTTAAGTGACTTGGTCAAGGCCACATGCTAGGTAAATGGAAGCTGAAGGAATAACATCCTTGATCATTAAGAGCTTATAAACTTAATTGTCTGTGCTATCAGGCGATTCAGAAGTGAGTAAAAAGAGATCACAGTATGAGGGGTAGGCGCAGGAGGGGGAAGAATATTTTGATACTGCTAATTAGAAGGGAATTTTAATTTTTATTTTTATTTTGCACTCTAGGGTGGTAGTTGAAGAATGTGCCTTTATAAAGATTCATGGGTTAGAATTATGTCAAATTCAGGAATCTCAGACCTGATGAATCTTTTTACAGGTAGGTGTGATTTCCAAGCCTGCTTTCAGTTAGTATGAAAAAAATGGCACAAAGAGTTAGGGGGTATTTGAAGGAGAGGAGGATCTATGATTCCAGAGCAGCTTAAATTTATCTTCAGATGGCAGTAAAGTTACTTTGGGCCATATGGAATAAATGTTACCCAGAGTAAAGGACATTTTCAAAAGATCTGACAGACACAATACTTTCTCACACTCCTCACCAAACTCCAACATCTGTATCACCATTTTAACACGAGGCTCACCATAAGTGGGGATACCCACCCCAATCCAGGCCCAAATCCATCCTGTCCAACACAAACTGCTCCAACACAAATGTCAGAACATAACACCCCCACTTTCTTCATTCCTGGGCAAATCAACAACAGCAGCAAAACCAACCATCTTTTGATGCTAAATATTAATATTAGAAGTATCAAAAATAAAATATCTGAACTCAAGGCCACAATAGCACAGTACTCCCCAGACATAGTTGCTTTAACAGAAACCTGGCTAAATAAAAACATAGCTAACTCAGAAATTCTCCCTACCGCCTACAATATCATTAGACAAGACAGACCACTTCGTAAAGGGGGTGGAACTGCCTTACTGTACAAGTCCAACTTAAATGTCCATCAATTACCAACTCCTACCCCTTCCCCAATAATTGGGACATACTTATCTCACAACTTCAACTTCATCCTCAAAAGGTCATCACCACAATTGTGATCTATATTCCACCTGGTAATACACCTGCTAGCCTTGAAGACTTATTATCCTGGTGTTCTTCCACATACTCACAAGAAACCCTTATTCTGGGGGACTTCAACCTAGATTGGTTCACCTGTATATCAGAACAATCAAGTAATCTAATAAATCTCCATGGCTACCAGCAGCTAGTCCAAATTCCAACTAGATGTGATAAAAAAACAAAAAGGGAATCTATCCTTGATTGGGTCCTAACTAACGCCCCCACCTTGTACCCTCACACAGGCAGTCTCCCAGACACCTTAAGTGACCACAACATAATATACTTTATACGTAATAGAACAAGCATATGCAAAACCACTTACTATATATCCACTAGAAACACAAAAAAGTTCTCTCCTGAGGTCCTTAACACTTTATTATATAACTGTGACTGGACCCCCCTAAAAACCCTCCCACTTGACCAGCCTGTAGTATATTTCAACAAAACATTTCTACAACACCTAGACACTCAGATGCTCCATTGCGCAAAATCAAGGTTAGAACATCTACAAACCCCTGGTTCAGCAATGAAACCAAACAAATACTCAAGTCCAGAGACAATGCCTGGCTTTACTGTCAAAAAGCAAAGAAAACAAAGCCTAACTAAGTACCAAGAACTGCACAACCTGCAAAAGAATGCATTATGCTGGGCAACAAATCCTACTACACAACATTACAAACTAAATACAAACACAACCTCCAAAAATTTTTGAAAAATGTAAACCAGCTACTAAAATCCACCCAAAAGGCTACCCCCAAACCAACCACCCCTGACACTAAAGTTCCCATTGAACCACAATTCAACTCCCACTTTGTGAACTCAATTCTATCCTTAGTATCACAGGACAGTTCCTTCCTCACTATCCCCCCCAACACAAATAACTCTAATACAAGCTTTCCCCTCAAAACAGTTTCCACCACTTCAATCAAAAGCATGCTCTCCAAACTAAAAACCTCATCAACAGCAGCCGACCTACTCCTCAGCTATTTATTGAAACTTACAGCAGATGCTATTGCTATCCCAGTCTCCACACTCATAAACAGATCAATTGTTGAAAACTATGTGCCCAAACTCTGGAAAATATCCTATGTTACAACCATACATAAAGGCGGGACCTCCACTGAACTTAATAACTACAGACCCATTGCTTTACTCTCCCCCTTGGCCAAAATCCTAGAAAAATGCATCCATACCCAGATGCTAAACTATCTCCTAGACTGCAACATCCTGTCACCTACTCAGCATGGTTTCAGACCTCCCCATAGTACCACTACAGCCCTCCTCTGCTTCACAGACACAGTAAACCATCTCAAAAATGAAGACCTACAGGTGTCAACTCTTTTTTTGGATATGTCCAAAGCATTTAACACAGTCTCACACCAAATCCTGCTAAACAAACTAAACCAATATCACCTATCAAATTCCACTCTTACCTGTTTCCAAAGCTATTTAACTGACAGGTACCAAGCTGTGAAATGGGAAAATTCTCTCTCTCTCCTCAGCTGCCCATAACTATAGGAGTCCCACAGGGTTCTGTCTTAGGACCACTACTATTCACAGTCTTCACAAATGACCTCCATACCTCCACACAGTATGCATCTATCATTCAGTATGCAGATGACACTACCTTAATCTGTGCTGAACAAAACATTCCCACATTCCTGCAGACAACTCAACTAGAATTCTCTGATGTTGAAAACTACCTTACCAAAGCCCAACTTATCCTCAATCCAAAGAAAACTCAGCTTATGATTATAACCAGTTCTAGCAAAAACACTGATAACAGTCAATTCACTATCTACTCTAGAAATGCTACTCCAATCACTCCAGTGGCACAGGGTAAGCTATTGGGAATAACCATAGACTCCCACCTAAAATTTGATAGTCATCTCAACTTAACTATTAAAAAAGTACATGCCAAACTGGGATCACTCTACTGTATCAAACCATTTCTTACCAACAACACAAGATCATCCATTGCTCGCTCCCAACGTCTATCTACCCTACTCTATGCATCTCCCATTCTGACTAATCTCAACAAAACTGAACAAAGAAAAATGGAAGCCTGCTATAACAGAATTGCCCGCTTTGCTGCAAATTGCTCATATAGAACTCATCACTGTACTGCTTTGAGACAGCTCCACTGGCTTGAACTGCCCAACCTCCTAACCTACAATCAGCTCTGCCTCTGTCATTCTATTACCTCCCCAATAAGTGTCCTGCCCTCAAAAACCTAGTACAACATCACTCAGCCAAAAGGCCTCTTAGATCATCAAGCAAACTTCTACTAGAAGTCACCAACAGCTACAATAGCTTTGGAGATGTGCTATATAGTAGTTCAGTGGCTAGAAAATGGAACTCTGTCCCCTCTAGCCTTCAAAACACATCATCCAAGGCCTCCTTTAAAGACCTCATCAGGCAACATCTCAAGCAAAGTTGGCAGTGCCATGATTGCTCCACAGGCTAGTGAAAGCTGATAGGGTATACATACTAAATGTAGAGTACTTGATAATAGTTTTCAGTCTTACTCACAAACACTGGCTAATCTACAATGTATGTACTGTACCTGTGTACTATGTATGTATTCTACCTATGTTCCAAATTTCAGCTGTACACCACAAATCTATTAATTACCTTTATTTTTAAATTAATATTTTTTTGTTTGTTCTCTTCACTGTAACTGTTGATGTGCTGCATACCACTGTAAAGACATGTATTTTATAATTTGTGTGTATACTGATCATGTCTAAATAACTAAATGCATCTGTAATTTTTCTTTGTGGAGCTTTTCTCCCCGGGCCTCTGCTGAAAAAGGGCCTTTTCGGCTCACACAGACACCCCCGGTTAACAAATGTAAAATAAAATAAAATAAAATAAATAAATACATTTATTGTTAGTATTTCAGCTAAGAAATCTGTTGGCATTATGGTAAACAAGGAGAAGTGCGACTAATTGAAGTTATCTTGGTTGGGGAAAACTATTTAGGGGTGTGCCAGTGCCCTATGGTGTAGAGGGTTAGAGGAAGAGAATAGGGTGATCTGAACAAAAGATAAGAAAAATGATAGATGAGTGGTTTGCATGGGTTGTGTGTCTGCATGAAGAATGGAAGCAGTAGTTTAGGTATTAATTAATGTTACTCTACTGCTGTATATCCTTACATGTTAACACTAGCACTTAAAATAATACTATTTAACATATTCAAAAATTGTAGGCTAGTTTTCTTGAAAGGAAATAACAGAGTGGATTGATTAGAAAGGATTAGATTGAATAAAAGCCATAGTGGCTGGGGTACACCCAAAGTGAGATCTGCAGCTTCATATAATATGGAACAGATGATACAATATTTGGGGAGGACTGAAGATAGAGGGTAAAGGAACCAACATAGAAGTTACAAAGCACCTAGCAAGGACATCTTATCATGTATCAGTAGGAAAACACAGTCTGAGGAATGGCTTGATGGGAGGATAATATTTATGCATTAAGGGACAATTAGAGTCTCTAAGAAGAAAGGGAAGGAACTTAGCGATAAATATACTTGTGAGATGGGGACTGTTTGTTCCTTAGATTGAAGTGCACAGAAATGCAAGCAAGCTAGATAATAATGAGAAGTAACATGAAAGTAAACACGCTGATGAGTCCATGAGAAGGAACATGAAAGTAAACACGCTGATGAGTCCATGAGAAGGAACATGAAAGTAAACACGCTGATGAGTCCATGAGAAGGAACATGAAAGTAAACGCGCTGATGAGTCCATGAGAAGGAACATGAAAGTAAACACGCTGATGAGTCCATGAGAAGGAACATGAAAGTAAACACACTGATGAGTCCATGAGAAGGAACATGAAAGTAAACACGCTGATGAGTCCATGAGAAGGAACATGAAAGTAAACACGCTGATGAGTCCACGAGAAGGAACATGAAAGTAAACACGCTGATGAGTCCATGAGAAGGAACATGAAAGTAAACACGCTGATGAGTCCATGAGAAGGAACATGAAAGTAAACACGCTGATGAGTCCATGAGAAGGAACATGAAAGTAAACAGCTGATGAGTCCATGAGAAGGAACATGAAAGTAAACACGCTGATGAGTCCATGAGAAGGAACATGAAAGTAAACACGCTGATGAGTCCATGAGAAGGAACATGAAAGTAAACACGCTGATGAGTCCATGAGAAGGAACATGAAAGTAAACACGCTGATGAGTCCATGAGAAGGAACATGAAAGTAAACACGCTGATGAGTCCATGAGAAGGAACATGAAAGTAAACACGCTGATGAGTCCATGAGAAGGAACATGAAAGTAAACACGCTGATGAGTCCACTAGGTATGTATCAGAAACTGAAGACTAGCAAGGATTAGGGATAGTTCAAGTAAAGAAATTGAAATATGGGGAGAGGAGAAATTAGAGAAAGGAGTCTAGACAACAGAAAGAAAACTGAAGAGGAGGACCAGTTTACAAGATTCAGATGCACTTAATACATAGATGGTTCTGGACTCCCCTCCCCCCAAAAGCTGGCACTTCTGGTTAAGATGAAGGCCAAATAGTACACTGGTTTGCCTGCTTCTCCCTCCCTTCTTTACTAAGCTAACCTGAATTTAGGTCTTGGCAGTGGCTTTTCTTTAAGGCTTTGCTCAGAATGTTTTATTAGAGACATAGCATTATTCTTTCTATCTCTGAAGAAGAAGGAGACAAAAGTTGAATAATTTGACATTTTCAATCACTGACTGGTGGGAACTTAACTAAACCGCCTTTCCAATTTGGACAGTGGCTAACAGATAAAACAACACAATAATTACCCTAACTGCTAGCATCACAGATGCAAAATTTGATCAAATTATACCTGAGTTGCATAAACTCAATTTGTCACTTTTTGGTTATATGGCAATGACTGCAAGGAGGCTCGGTGATGTTGAAAATGCACTCTTTTCACACTCTGTCCATTGCATTGTCCAGAGAATGGCCAGTGTGAAATCCAGGTTCAACATTACTGAAGCATGACAACTGGATCAAGAGGCTCAGACATGAAGAAAATACCAGTTTAATGGGATACCAGAAGTGATTGAGGGAAACGAGTGAGTGGCATATATGACTGAAAGGATTGTTGAATTGTTCCTTCTGTCCAAGAAACAGATTGTTTTGGAGAAGGCACACAAGGTGTTTTTTCTGCAAGCTCTGAAATCTCAGATTTCCCATCCAGTTTGATATGCTACATTTGCATTAAGTGAGAGAGTGCACTTAATGTTATGGTCCTCAGGAAGGGTTTTGCAGACGAATAATCATAGGGCCTTTTGTAATCATGACTTCTCCATGTTTACCAGCATACGTAAATTGACCTTCTGACACATTATGAAAATTTATCAGGGAAATGGATGGATGTTTAGGTTCTTGTATCCAGTGTAACTGAAGGTGTTTTGCCCAGATGGCTTCTTTACTCTTTTTTTTTTTTTTTTTTTTTTTTTTTTTAATCTGGAAGACACAATCTCCATCCAGTCTTCAGGTCAATTTAAATGAAAGCTTGGTTGAAAAATATTTGAGGGCCTCTTCATCAAAAACCTTGCAAATGTGTGGTAGTCAGGTGATGGATTCATAGCCGGAACCGTCCTCAGTGGTCTGAAAAAGGATGTCAGACAGGAAGTGGGATGCTGCTAAGGCAAGAGTCCTCAATAGTGTGAATTCAACCGTAGGACAAAACACTTAACTTAGTTTCTAGATAACTGGGAGCTATGCTATATTATATTATATTATATTATATTATATTATATTATATTATATTATATTATATTATATTATATTATACTATACTATATTATGTTATATTATATTATATTATATCATATTCAATGACTATGTTCAATGGAGATGTTTAATGTCTTCTAGTTCTTCAATATGTATAGTGCTTTCTTTGAAATACTTTGTGTTTACATAGCCTAGGTTGCCCTTCCTGGTGAGTAGTGTCACGATGATCTTCCCTATGGTTGCATAGGTCAGATAGACACAACCATTTATCATAATGGAAACATTATAAATGCTTAATATATGACTGACTTTAGAGGTTTTGGGGTTTTGCTTTTGAACTCTCTTGATTTTGGGAAGGAGAGACTGTACTTATTTGAAAACAAACTGCTAAACTGATTAATGTGTCTGTAAGTCAACCTAGACATACCCCATGGAGTGAAGCACTTGAGGTGAAAAAACATTGCTCTTTAAGTTAACTGTGAATGTGATTTTATGTTCTCTGTATTTTTACAAGAGCTGTGTTGAGGAGTAAATAAACATCTGGGTGGTGCAGTGTTGCAGCAGTTAGCTTGTCACCTCACAGCAAGATGTTCTCTGGTTTGACTCACCTGGAGTGCCTTCTGTGCAGAGTCTGCATGTCTTTTCTGTGTTCATATGAGTTTCATCTGGGTGCTTCGGTTTCCTCCCACATTCCATAGACATCCATCTGGAGATTTTCTCCCTGGGCCTCTGCTGAAAATAGGTTCTGCCCTAGTCGGATTTTCCCAGTCAATAAATATTAAATAAAGAAAAATAATAAATGAATCTAGAGTTTGGTATCAGGGGCATTAGTTTGTAGATTAGATGAAGGAACTGCAAGTATAATGGGATGTCTCCATTTGCTGCTGACTCCCTAAGTATACAGGTTCAGGGGGGTAGGCAGCATTAGCCATTATACACAATGTGTTACATTTTGCTTCTCTCCCATATGGCAGTGATTCTTTGACAAAACCTTCACATGAAAAAGGGGCATTGCACCTACTCTTGAGAGACATTTTTAAATCGTGTTCTTATGCTCTTATTTTTGACATTCTGATTAATAATGCATTAAACCTTAGGGATTTTGTTTTCTATAATGTTCATACATTTTCTGATCTGTCTTTGGAATAGAGCAAGTCTCATAAGCTTCACCAAAAAAGGTTTACAGTGCACAATGGGCCAGAGCTTGGCTATGGTGAACCATTTCTGATTGGGAGACTGGAATATGCAGCACAAGGTTCAGTTTGCAGCCTAAAGATTATTAGGTTACTATCCCTGAATATTAGTAGCATTACCCATCCTGTGAAAAGGATAAACTCTTCTTTTATTTTAGGAAATTAAGCACAGGCATTTTACTATTGCAGAAATCCCACTTTAATGTAGGGAATATTTGAAATTAGAAAGGAGTGATTACAAGTGTGGTTGTTGTGCATTTTATCCAGAAGGAGGGAAGGTGATGAAAGGTAGTATTTCTAATTTAAAAGTCATCAGCTATGACAGTGTTTGAGACATATGCTAGTAAATGGGACAGATCTATATTGGTAAAGGGATGGTTGGGTGGTATGCTGGTTTCTTTATTTGTATTTTTATATAACCCCTCCCCCCATACCGCAATGTCTGATTTTGCAGTATTTTTAACAAGACCCTCACATAGCAACACTAAACCCTCATATGCGGAGGCCCTTAACAGTAACCTGCCCAAGCAACAAGGACTTCTGAAGTTGAAACGCAAACAAACACCAATCACAACCAAAGTGTCCCATAGCTCACAACACCAGTGTGGCACCCAACAACAGCCCCTAAGACAAGCCAACGTACCCAACACTTTAGTCGTAGGTGACTCTATAGTCAGGCATACTGATGTACCACTCACCAGGCTGAACAAGGAGAAAATTACAGTCAGCTGCCTGTCGGGTGTCAGGATTTGCCACATAATGCATGCACTCAAGTCACTCCACAACAAGTACAAATATGACTCTGTCATTGTCCACGTTGGAGTGAATGACTTGAGATGTACCTCCCTGGACTACATGAAAAGAGACATGGAAGAGCTCTCGGTTCATGTGGCCCAGGCAGGTATGACCCTAGCCCCAATTAGCATCCTGCCTTCACCCAGAATTATACCACAGTATAAGGACAAAATGATTGAGTTCAACAATTGGTTAAGCTTCTGGTGTCATTCAAAGGGGATCCAATATTTGTCTGGCTGAGATGACATGATCGACAGACCACAATGCTTTGCCAGAGATGGTCTTCACCTGTTGCCCCTGAGATTCAGGTTACTGGCTAAGGATCTTGCCATCCCTATAGTGCCTTTTTTAGGCAAAGTTCAAAGGACAAAACCACCACCGTAACAGGTACAAGCATGCAAAATCTGAAGGTAATGCTACTCAATGCTAGAAGTCTAAACCTCAAAATGCACTCTATTGAGGCACTCCTAAAAATGGAGAACATTGATATCTGTGCAGTAACTGAGATCTGGTTCAAGGCTTCAGAGAGCACCCCTGCAACACCAGGCTACAACTCTTACCACACTTTTCGGCCACCAAACCAGGACTGAAACACTAAAGGTGGAGGAGTGTCCATATTCACCAAGGATATTCACACCACCAGTGTGCCCAACACAATGCGTCTGAAATTCTCCAGGTGCAACTAACACTAGGTAAGACTGCAATCCAAACTGTAGCTTGCTACCAATCCTCCACCTTGCCCCAAGATTCTCACTACATCTTTATAAACATACTGGAAAATATTAAGATACACCCAAACACCCTAATACTGGGTAATTTCAACTATCCTGTCATTAACTGGGAAAACTACTAATGTACCAACACCTTTGCCCAACGGTTCTTGGAATTCATAAATTCCAATGCCCTGGATCAGCTAATCCATAGTCCCGCCAGAGGCTGCAATATCCTAGACCTGGTCATTACCAACATGGGAAATCGATGCTCCACACCTATGGTCACCCCCCTGTTGGTCAGGTCTGACCATAAGCTAATCACCCTTGACATCTACATCCCTCTCCCACCCCCTAGTAAGGAAACTTCCATAAAAAACTTCTCCAAAGCCAACTTCATGCTACTCATGTCAGAAGTGACAAACTTCATGACACCCATGCAGATGGGAACTGAAAGTTCGACTGCTGAATCCTACACTACGGCAATGTACGAGCACATCCACTTGTACATGAATTGTGCCATCCTAAATAGAACCAAGATGCTCTCCCCCAAAAAAGGAAGCCAATCTGGTGGTCCCCTGTCATAAACAAACTTTACAACAAAAGAAAGAAACTGATGCAGAAAGCAGGAAAATCCCAGGATGCAAAAAACTCCCTTACCAGCCTCAGTAAGAAGCTGAGATCCCTCATAAAATCCTCCAAAGCTAGTTACGAAAATAAAATTGCCAAAAATTCCGAAGACAACCATAAGGCATTCTATAGCTATATCAAGAATCTAAATGGTAATGCTCAGATCTGCTCTGAGCTACTACAGAATGACATTAAATATACTGATCCCAAGGATATTGCCAATATCCTGGCAAATCGATTCAGTGCCAACTTCACCCCCCCTCTCACCCCCTAAAGGGCCCATCTCAATATCAAAAGATTGCCCAATTCTGGTAATAAGGGCCACACAGGTAAAAAAATGCACGCTTCAAAGCTAAGAATACAGCATTCATGTGACCAGATAACATCCCAGGCTGTGTACTACATGAACTACAAAATGAACTGGTATCTCACCTAAGTGTCATGTTTAGTCATAGCCTCACCTCAGGCCTCATGCCCACTGAGTGCTGCACAGCTACTGTTATCCAACTCCACAAGGGGGGATCCACCTTGGATCCTGGGAACGACCGCCTCATCAGTCTGAAGAGCCTGATCTGCAAGGCCATGGAACGTATTATCATGGAACCTATAAACAAAGACATTGGCCACCTTCAAACACTAGACCCCACCCAGTTTAGGTTTGTGAAGGGCCGATCTTGTCTCCTAAACCTGATTTCTTAGAATCAGTCTCCAGAGCTGTGGACCAGGTTAAGGTGGTCCAAACAGCCTATCTGGACCTCGTCAAGGCCTTCAACAACATCCCCCACTCTGGAATCATAGATAAACTTACCAAGCTGGGCATTAATCCCTACATCACTCGATGGGTTACCAACTGGCTTACGGACGGAACCCACACTGTAAAAGTAGCTGACTCCAAATCCAGCTCCAGACAAGTGACAAGTGGAGTACCTCAGGATTCAGTCCTGGGACAGCTTTTGTTTGTCATCTACTTCTCTGAAGTACAGGCCAACACTAAGGGACTCTAGCTAGCAAAGTTCACAGATGACTGCAAACTGGGAGCCATTATTGAATCCCCAAATTATGTGGATATTCTACAAAAGGGTCTTACAGAAACAGATGCTAGGTGCCAGAGCCATGGGCTCAAGCTCAATGCCAAGAAATGTATAGTTATCCCCTTTGGGAAAAAATATGTACCCATAAATTACCACATAGGTGGCAGTACACTAAACACCAAAAGTGTGATAAGAGACTTAGGGACACAGGTGGACAGTGGTCTCACCTTCGATAACCACATTGCCACAACAGTCAGGAAATCCTTCTATGTGGCACACCTCATCACTAAGGGTTTTTCATCCAGAAAAAAGGAGGTCATTGTCCCACTGTACTCATCCCTCATTAGACCTATTATAGAATACAATGCCCTGGTTGGTATGAACCTCTCAAGACATCTGCAACAACTGGAAAGCATACGGAAATACCTCACTAAAAGAATCACAGTCCTAAAGCAGATGCCCTATGCTGACCTTCTGAAAACCCTCCAGCTATACTCTGTCACATATCGTCTACTCAGAGGCGAACTCTGCTTAACATCTAAGGCCATGTCAAACCCAGAGCTGTTGGACATGCTACACTTAAAAAAATCCCAGTCCCTCTGAGCCACACGCTCCAAGGATCTAAACCTTGTCAACACAATGAACAAAACATGCTGGAGGTATAGGTTCCTGACTCAGAGACTACCCAGACTCTGGAATAGACTGCCCATACATGTCAAGCAGAGCGCCTCTTTGTTCCTCTTCAAAAGGAACCTTGATGATTGGATGGGAGATAGGAAATGCACATCAGTGAGATAGGGGAGCACATCAGTTGCCTGCTAGACAGGGGTCCAGGGAAATAAATATTGTGGGAAGAAATAGCCAGGGAATTGTTATGGCTAAGCTTGTATAAGCCCTAGGGCTGATAGCCTAGTACCAACCTATGAACCTATGAATAGGTTGGTTAATTGGAAATGCTTTGGGAACATGATTTTACCTATGGATGAGGAAAATTCAGGTCCTAGGAGTATAACAGCATCATCTGAGTAGTACCTGCAAATGGTCAGTTGAGGCCAGTATACCATTTCAGTAAACAAATGTAAAACAAAATAAATAAAGCTACCAGCTTTAGGCAATTTCCCAAAAAGTGGTCTATGGCTTCAGCTTTATGATGCCAAGTGATTCTACTGTTATATGAAAAAGACAACATTCAAAAGTTGCTGGTCACCCATTCATTCCTATAGAAGCAGACACAGTGCAGATAAGTTCAGAGAAGATTTGTGTGTGCCTGGGGGGGAAGTGTGTGTGTGTGTGTGTGTGTGTGTGTGTGTGTGTGTGTGTGTGTGTGTGTGTGTGTGTGTGTGTGTGTGTGTGTGTGTATGTGTATGAATGAAGCTGGATAAATGTAAGGGTTTGGGTGTATGTGCCAGTATGGGTGGTCACACTAGCGGCTTAGGCAGAGAATCAAAAGTCTGGATGTGTGTGTGTGTGTGTGTGTGTGTGTGTGTGTGTGTGTGTGTGTGTGTGTGTGTGTGTGTGTGTGTGTGTGTGTGTGTGTGCTGTGTGCGTCATGTGTGTGTGTGTGTGGTGTGTGTGTGTGTGTGTGTGTGTGTGTGTGTGTGTGTGTGTGTGTGTGTGTGTGTGTGTGTGTGTGTGTGTGTGTGTGTGTGTGTGTGTGTGTGTGTGTGTGTGTGTGTGTGTGTGTGTGTGTGTGTGTGTGTGTGTGTGTGTGTGTGTGTGTGTGTGTGGTGGAGCATGCATGTGGGTAAATGATTAAGTGTTTCTGTGAGTATGATCAGCTGCGTGAGAGACTTGCTTGCTGTGAGGATGTCTGTGTATGTGGGTGTGTGTGCAGTCAGGCACATGCATGAATGTAGAGGGTGATTTTACCAACATGATGCATAGGTCACAAGGAAAAATACTACTGCCATCTGTTCTGACAGTATTAGCATTAAATAGAGGTCTTTCTCATTGCAGCCCTTGGTGTCGCACTGAATCATACTGTTTTACCATTCTATAAATTGGTCTATTTCCAGTGAGTAATTTATGTGAGCAGTGAGAATCTTTCCAAATTTTAGAGAATGTTTAGTTTTACATCTGTTAACTATATTATTTAAGCAATAACCCATGTCTAGGTGTGGATAATGCTGGATATACCCATGGTTGGTGTGGTTTGGTCACAAGGGCAAAGCCCAAGTGACCAAACAAAGACAACCGTCAATAAATCCAACATTGCTCATACCCAGGTATGGGTTATTGCTATTAAATAATGACATTATTTAAGAAAAAAATACTTACTTTTCTTAAATAATGTCTTTGTATGCTGCTTCCATGCTGCCCTTCCATGGTTTTCCGCTATCTTGGGGCTTTTTCTGATATACTGTGCATGCATATGGGACTTGTCTTCCCACACTTACTCAGTACATCAGAGCTATGCAGAGGAAGCGAGAAACGAATATCTCTATTGCTTTTTTTTTTTAAAAAAAAAAAATTGGGAGACGTTTTACTTTCGGGAGAGCCAGGACAGGAAAAAATAAAAAAATAATCAGGTACATTTCTTTAATTTTGCAGTACTTACCTGATTATCCTTTTATTTTTGTTTGTACCATCTCCCTTGTTTGCTTTAAGTCTCCCCGTTTCTTTTTTTATTAAAAAAAAGAAAGAAAAATAAAAAAAAAATATGAGAAATACTATAAGGAAAAAGTCCGGGCAATCAGACCTTTTCCTGTTGGTATAGTCTCTGATTTACACGGGCATACTGGTTGGGCTGGCCAGTCAGCGTGCTCGTTTTTTAATATTCATTTCCAGTCATTGTATAATTATTAATAACTGAAGGTTTATTAGAGGAAACAGCATAATGTTTAACAGGATAGCAATGTGGATAAACTAACATTTCAAGAAATGGTCAAACTCACCTGTTACCAAACATTATTTAGTGATTTTAATAGAAATTATTCTCTGGGGAAAATCAATCAAGAAGGAGCGCAAAGGTTGTGAAGGTTGCATAAGAAACAGATGAGATAACTAAAAACCTGTCTTTATGGGTGCCACTGTACTGTAGATAAAAGCCTTCTTCTTGAAGATCTAAGAATCTGTTTCTGTTCTAGTGACCTTTGTCTATCTGTTGACCCCTAGGAGTACATTACAAAGAAGTTTTTTTTTTAAATAGGCATTAAAAAGGTGGATCATTTTATGAGGGTTACACTATATAAATAATCTATAACATTTATTTTCTCTCCTCTGCCAGGTGTTCCTCCCGTTGCTGTGCTGATATTATTCAAAATATATGACATAGAATCTGTTCTCTCTCGTGGCCGTGTAGACGATAAAGAAATAGGAAGTGCCAATTATAAGCTGAACTCAAAAATAATTACTGCAACTATTTCAAGCAAAAACAAGAACAACTTCAGCCATCCTATTATTTTCACATTTCTTAGAGACAAGGTTTGTACATACCCATATTTATTTTTAGCTATATCTCATGGTAGGATTATTCAACTTTTGGATCAATGTTGTTGAGAAATGTTACTAATGCATGCAGAATGGTAGTAAAAATTGATTTATCTAAAAACCTAAAAGTTCACCAAAACAAATTTCTGGTACTAGGATGGCTAAGACTGACAGATTTATGCAGAGTTGCTCACACATGCGTGGGCACACACACACACACACACACACACACACACACACACACACACACACACACACACACACACACACACACACACACACATATCCACACAAGCCACAATGATACAAACAAGCAGTCACTGTTCTGCATTACAGTCTCGTTTTACTGTACCACAGATCAAGCTGTTCCTTCTTTCCTGTATGACAGATAGGTAATGACTACATTAAGCAAAACTCTCAACACCATTTACAACCATGCCATGAAACTGGTGGAAACAAGTTCCCACACATTCCTTGCGTTTAATCCCCAGTCTCCAAAAATATATCTAACTAAATAAATCTCTGCACAATGTTACATGGACACCCATCTTCCAAGTCAATGAGATGATGTCTGGGTGAAGTGATGGACAAAATGTTGTACCACCTGCCATTATGATCCTACCATTTCCTTACAACAATATATGAATATGGGGTGGGAGTGAGAGCTAGGTTCTAGAATATGTTTATATCTCAGTACTGGGAATGTAGGACAGAAGAGCTGGTCAAGGGAGGGGCTGTAAGTCTAGATTAGAAAATAACCAGTTATGTGTACTAGAGTGTCAGTAGTAGGAGGAATAGGGTGCATCTTCAGAATGAGAATGGGGTGGTATTGTAAGTACCAGCATGCTAGAGACAGAGACAGAGAGAGAGAGAGAGAGAGAGAGACAGACAGGCAAACACAGAGACATGCTTCATCAGCAATATAAATGTAGGGATATTATTGATAGCATCAGAGGAAAAAACCCTCCTTAGGATCACAGTGGAAGTACTGTTTCTATATAAAGTCATCTGCTAGATCAGGGCAGGGATGTATTACTGTTTAATGATGCACAGATCATATCTTCAGCTTTGGAACAGTGGATATTACTGCAACTGCTAGGGACACAGCAGCATTACTATTCTTGATGCTGGAAAAAACTCATCTTCTAGATTAGAAAAGCAAACATTATTGCAGTGGCTAGGTAGACTGCAGTGTCTGCAAGATGAAGGAAAAACATAATTGCAAGAAAGAGAACAGAGATACACAATCAGGGCAGTTATTTTTATTTCCGTTATTTGAGAGATTAATGTGCAGTATGAAGAAAGGAAGTATTATTACAACTGCTACAGATACTGCAGTAACTTTAGGATTAGGGCTGAGTCAGCAACTCTGCATGCTGAGATTACTGAAGAAGCAACCAAGAAAGCTACATTGGTAAGATTATGCACAGGATTATTATAAGAAGCAGGCAGAGTAAAGGAGTAAGCACTTACTAATGCAGAGATACATCTTCTGTAGGAACAGGACAAGGATATCATTGATATAGACTGACAAAGTTCACATCTGCATCAAAGGGACTGCATCTGCAGGTCAGGTGTGATTGTCACTCAGAGAAAGATCATTACTGCAAATGGGGTGCATGTCATATTTACTAGTACAAGATTGACTTTTGAAAAATAATGATGAGGATTCTTTGCTCAGTGCCATCAGAACTGTGTGTGTATGGTCATGTCATAGATTAGCAGTGTCATGGGCAGACTGTGACTACATTTACTGCAAGTAACTGGTGTGATACTACTGTCTTAAAGACAGAGAGGCAGAGCAGATGGTGGCACTGCATCCACTAGAACAGGTAAGTACACTATCACCGTTTCTAAAGGGATGGCAGCTGCGAGACCAGGGCAGGAAATACATCAGACCCAGATGTGGCACTGCATCCACTAGAATAGGTCAGTACATTATCACCATTTCTGAAGAGATGGCAGCTGCAGGACCAGGACCATTGTCACCATTTCTGAAGGGATGGCAGCTACAGGACCAGGGCAGGAAATACTGACATCAGACTCAGTACTGGACACGAGCATTTGTTAGTGTATTAACTGATTGATTGACTGGGACATCTCACTGAATCAAAAAGCTCTCTTTATATGATCATGGGAGAACAGGTCGATACTATAAACTTAATAACAGCTTTAGGTCAGCCATTCAGCCTATACAGTGTGGGTCTGGGAGATGAGGATAACAAAACTAAAGTGTCCTGAAACACTCATGCAAACATGGGAAGAACAACAAAACAGTATCAGATGGCACACAGAATTGAACCATGGACTCTGGATATGAGATTTAGAAGCACTGATTCTCCCCAGTAATATACTTCCAATAAACTACTGTATATCACCTGTATCAGGGTATGGATACTTGTGTCACTGCAAGAAAGCTGAAGTAAATTAGGACAATATTCTTGTCAGCAGTAAGCTACAAAAACTACATTACAACATATTACTGACTGTTCTGTGTGGAGATGTGGCAGGATGCACTGATGCCTCTATCAGATTGACAGTATCTGTATGATTAGAGCATTAGTATGCCAATGGAAAAACTATGAACAAAGAAAGAAACAACCAGAAAATGTTCCAAACAGTTTTAATAAAACTCTGACGTCTCGGCCAAAGCCGTCAAGGAGTAAAACAAAGTGCAAACCACTTGCCTTAAATAGAAAAAACAATTAACACTTATTTATAAAAATAAATAAATAACCTCCAATTACAATCTTCATTTAACCCTCTAGGGGATAAAGTATCAAGTTTTAAAATGTAAATCGATTCTTTAAATAACAACTGTTTTTCAATAAAGTTGTGTCAAATTGAAAAACCTTTATTTTTTCTAATATAGTGCTGTGTAGCCCTTTGTTTCCCCCATGGTGAAACATTAAAATGTACAGCTATGGAACTCTTTGTTTTCTTGTTAAGAATATATCTTGTATGTTCCAACAGCCTAATTTTAAAAGATCTCTTAGTCTCCCCAATGTAAAATTTATTACAGGGGCATCTCATGGCATATACAATACCCTCTGTATTACAATTAAAATAATCACAAACTTTGAAAGATATATTATTAATATTAGAAAATTCTCTCACTACATGTTTACAAGCTTTACATTTGCCATAAACAAATGTACCATAAGGAAAAGAAATGTGTGATATATTAATTATATTATATCAATTAGACTATGTTGGTAAGACTGGGACAAGTTATTACTCCAGTGTCAGTGACAGCTTTTGGAGGACAATGTCCTTGCAGCCATCTAATAAAAACATGAAATGATTCATAAAGATTTTGTAAGATTTTAAAAAAAATCTATGTAACATATCAGCTGAGAAATACAGGTGTGCTAGTAACAACAATGTTATATGTGTAAGGTACAGTTCTCCAGAAATTTACTTTGAAAATGGAGAGAAGCAAAGCTCAAGCGGTAAATCTTGATTGCCATGAATACATAATGAATGAGCTATGATCAGAGAGACCCAATCATAATTCCCTGTAGCATAGGTCATAGGTTAGTAGTGTCACCCGCACACTGTGAATCTATTTACTGCAAGTAGCTGAAGTGATGCTACTGTTCATTTACTGCAAGTAATTGAAGTGATGCTACTGTCTTAAAGACAATAGCATCAGATGCTCAGTTTTGCTTTGCTCCCCTAACCTACCCCAATTCCCACACACCTGTTCTTACTCTAACATTATATTTCCTACATACATATTTCTCTTGTGACTCTTACTCCAAAACCCTCCCCACCTGACCTTATTACTTCTATACAAACACTTCTGCATCTTGATTCCTACTTCCCTATCTCTATTTACTTTTAACACCATTCCCAATTATCTTTATCCCTCCCATACTGCTTTTCACCATATCCACATATAACCACAACCCTCCCAAATAGTACCCATCTATTCTGACTTGTATCTTTTTTTTTCCAAGTAAACCCTCATTTCTTCTTATTTTGACTACATCTTGATACTCTAGACTTTAATAGCCCTGTATTCCCTACATTGCTGAGTTGATATCAGAACAGCCTATTTCCCTTCTTAAGAAGAAAATACTTCTCTCCTCACCTATCCTGTTGCACCACTCAGAATCCACTATCACTGAATCTGCTACTGCCCTGCAACTTGTTTCCTTCTTCATTGCTTCTTCCCCACTACCTGCCATCTATAAAATACAGATACCCATACTTAAGTTACTATTCAGCTTATCCTATATTCTTCTCTTCCTACTATGCCATTTTTCACCCTATCATGACTCTTCCTACCATGACTCAATAATACCTCACAACATATCACCAACTCTGTCCTAACCACATATCCATAATTCATCTTTACAGTCTCCTCACATTGCAACAAACCTATTTAATATTGCCAGTCACCTGTATTCCAAATATAGGCTGATTAGTTGAACTTCAACTCAAACCAAAACAAAATTAAGTGCAAGAATCCTGTCCAAAAAACAAGTGTGCATAATTTCTCAATATAATAAAGTCCATCTAGAATGAGCTATACACCCTAATCCTGGCCCCACCCTTCTCAATAAATACAATGATAATTCTCTCCCACACTCTTCTGAAACCTAACAACAGCCAGTCCCCATCTCTGGTAATCTAATTTTTGCTGCAATAAATGCTAGAAATACAAGAAATAAAACTGCTGAACTATATATCTGAATTTCTCAACATAGTCCAGATGTTCATACTGTAACTGAAACTTGGCTTAACCCAGCATGAACAATTCTGAAGTTATACATCCTGGCTATAATATAATATGTAATGACTGTATAAAGAGGAAAGTGGTGGTATTGTTTTAATATTTCCCAATACCTATCAAATTTCTCTTACAGCAAGCCAACACCAAAATTCAGTTCAGCAGAGCTTCTTATTGGTTTCCTCAAAACAGACAGTTATAAACAAATATACATTGCTGTCCTTTATATCCCTCCTTCTATACTGGAAGATATCTTGCATTGGATATAGGTTTATAGGTTTATAGGTTCATACTAGGCTATCTGCCCTAGGGCATTTATAAGCCTAGCCAGAGTATGTTTGGCTTTCGCCACCCATTTAAAATTAATTTTGCTATGCCCTTTTTCGAGGTTAGTATACTGTGCCTCTGTCTAACAGTGACACAGAAGTGATACCCGGGGTAAACCTATGATCTCCCATCCACTCATCAAGATTCCTCTTGAAAAGAGTCAATGAGGGACTCTGCCTAACCTGGACTGGGATTTTATTCCAGAGTGAAGGGAGCCTCTGGGTTATGAATCTGTCCCTCCAGCATGTCCTATTTATTTCAGTGCTGAGGTTCAAGTCTCTCGAGTGTAGCTCGATGGGATTTAGATTTTTGAGGTGCAGCATGTCCCTTAATTCCGGGTTGGACATGGCTTTATACGTCAGGCACAGATTGCCTCTGAACAGGCGGTATGCCACTGAGTAGAGCTTAAGTTTCTTTAACCGTGCAGCATATGGTATCTGTTTGAGCCCTTTGATCCTCTTGGTGAGGTACTTTTGGGGACTTTCCAGTTGCTGCAGGTGTCTGGTAAGGTACATCCCAAAGGGGCATTGTACTCAATTATGGGCCTGATGAGGGATGAGTAAAGAGGCACGATGACCTCCCCTGATCTAGATGTGAATCCCTTCATGATTAGGTGGGCTATATAAAATGTTTTTCTAACCACTTTGGCCACGAGGTTGTCAAATGAGAGATTGCTATCAACTTGGGTCCCCAGGTCCCTAATTACTTCTTCTGTACTTAATGGATTACCACCTATGTGGTAATTTGTGAGCACTTTGTTTTGCCAAAGGGATGACTATACACTTTTGGCGTTTAGCTTGAGGCCATGGCTCTGGCACCAGTTGTCTGTTTCTATGAGGCCCTTTTGGAGGATGCTTGTGTCGGCTGGAGAGTCAATTATGGCCCAGTTTGCAGTCATCTGCGAACTTGGTCAGCCACAGTCCTTCCGTGTTGGCCTGTACCTCCGAGAAATATATACCAAACAAGAGAGGTCCCAGGACTGAGCCTTGTGGGACGCCACTTGTAACTGGTTTGGAGTCTGACATGGCTCCAGCAATTCTAACCATGTGGGTTCTGTCCTTGAGCCAGTTTGCAACCCATCTAGTGACATAGGGGTTTATATTTAAGCTGGTGAGCTTATCTATAATGCCGAGTGGGGTATTGTATCGAAGGCTTTTGCGAGGTCCAGATAGGCTGTGTGGACCACCTTCCCTTCGTCAATGGCCTTGGTGACTGTTTCAAAGAAGTCAACCAGGTTTAAGAGGCAGGATCTGCCCTTAACAAAGCCAAACTGGGTAGGATCCAGTGTCTGTAGGTCCCCAATATCTTTATTTATGAGGTCCATGATGATCCTTTCCATAGCTTTGCAGACCAAGCTAGTCAGGCTTATGGGGCGATAGTTTCCAGGGTCCGTTGAGGCACCACCTTTGTGGAGAGGGACCACTGTTGCTGTACGCCACTCTTTGGGTACATATCCTGTAGTAAGGCTGAGATTGAACAGTAGTTTTATGTTTGGGTTTAGCTCTTCTTGGAGTTCATGTAGGACGCAGCCTGGGACACCGTCTGGTCCCATTGATGCTGTGTTTTTTGCTTTGGAGAGGGTGTCTCCCACCTGAGCATCTGAGATGTCAGGGGGACAGCACTCTGCTGGGATAGATATTTGCCCTTTTGGTGGGGAGGGGGGGAGAAGTTTGCGCTGAACCTGTCAGCTAGGATGTTGGCAATGTCAGTGGGATCAGTGTATTTTTTGTCATTTTGGACTAATTCTGAGCATATCTGGGAATTCCCACCCAGGTTCCTAACATAACTAAAGAAAGCCTTGTGATTATCCTTAGTGTCCTGTGCAATTTTTCTCTCGAAGCTGGCCTTTGACGATTTTATGAGTGCCCTTAGTTTTTTGCTAATACTGATCAGAGATGCCTTCCCTTTTTGGGATTTTGCTCTATCATGTAGTAGCTTCCTCCTTCTATTGTATAGTTTGTTTATGGCTGGGGTCCACCAGACAGGTCGTCTGCCTTTGGAGGATTGGGTCTTGGTTTTATTTGGGATTGCATGATCCATGCAGTCCTGAAGGTGTTCATAGAATGCATTTATAAAGGATTCTGCGGTCTGGGCCATATTTTCCACAGGCCCGGGGCTTTGAAGGATTCCACCTCGGTTTTGAGGAGTGTGAAATTTGCTTTAGAGAAGTTTTTCACTGTGGTTTTCTGGGCAGGGGGTGGGGTCGGGATGTGAATATCCAGTGAGATCAGTTTATGGTCTGATCTTACCAGTGAGGATACACTTCTGGTCTGGAGCATAGAGTCCCCATGTTGGTGATGATCAGGTCCAGTATGTTTTCCCCTCTTGTGGGAGTGGTAACAAGTTGTTCCATAGCATTTGAGTTTATGAATTCTAGGAACCTTTGGGCAAGGGTGTTGGAGCTAGAGTAATGCTCCCAATCTATGTTTGGGTAGTTGAAGTCGCCCAATATAATGGTGTTCGGAGAGACCTTCATATTTTCCAGTGTTCTCAGGAAGGCCGAGTGGGGTTCCTGGGTTTGGGAGGGTGGTCTGTAGCAGGCTATAAACTGGAAGGCAGTTTTACCCACTGTTAGTTGCACATGGATAGTCTCTGATGCTTCGTGCTTTGCCACCAACCTGGAGGTGTGGGTATCTTTGAGCCTTGCCTAAAAAAGGCACTATGGGGGTAGCAAGAGCCTTTGCCAATATCCGAAAGCCCAGAGGTGACAGGTGCAAGCCGTCCCTAGCAAAGCATCGTGGCTTGTCGTGCATATCATCCCAAGCTGATAGGCATTGGATCCCCTTTGAATGACACCAATACTTAAGCCAATTGTTGAATTTGATCATCTTGTCTTCATACTGTGGCATCATTCTTGGTGAGGGTAAGATGCTACTCAAGGTCAGGGTCATACCAGCCTGGGCTACATGCTCAGAGAGCTCCTCTATGTCTCTTTTCATGTAGTCCAGGGAGGTACGTCTCAGGTCATTCACACCAGCATGGACAATGACTGAGTCATATTTGTACTTGCCTTGGAGTGTCCTGAGTGCTTGTGTTATGTGGCAGATCCTAGCGCCAGACAGGCTGCTCACCGTGACCTTCTCCTTGTTCAGCCTGGTGAGCGGGACGCCAGTGTGCCTATATCCATAACATTTCAACAAGAAATAATATTACTAGATGATGTGAATGTCAATTGGTTGGACATAAGCTCTAACTCCCCTACATCTAGCTTAAACTTATATGGTTTCACACAACTAATTAATAGCCCCACACATTATAGCAAGACATCCAGTTCTCTATTGGACTGGATCCTAGTATCAGACCCCAGTAAATATTCTACAACAGGTACAATGTCAGTCTCTCTCGGTGATCATCTCCCTGTCACACATCCAGTTAAACAGCATATTTATAAAACAACATGCCAAGTTTAACCCATAAATGTTCATTACTACACTATCATCTATTAAGTGGAACTTCCTAAAAATCCTCCCCTTAGACAATACTGTAATTTAATTCAATACAGCTTTCCTAAATACCATAAATAGCACTGTACCTCCTAGAAGGAAGAGACTGAAAACAAATAATGCAATTTGGCTATCCAAAAAGAGTAGAATACTAATGCAGGACAGAGAAAAAGCATGGAAAGAATAGCAAAGTATAAAACACCACAATATCTTCAAACTTCAGAGTACTTCACAATTGGACTAAAAAGCAAACAAATGAAGACAAAACTATAATATAATAACTTCCAGAATAATACTAAATGCAACCCTAAAAACGTTTGGATATCAATTAAGGAAATCTTATATCTTGGCCAAAAATTAAATCCCAATCCCTTTCCAGATAATCCACCCCTCGAAACTGCAAAACAATTCAAATCTTATTTTATGGATACTATATCATTTCTAACTAAAGATTCCTCTACATATAACCCTTTCCCTTCCCTTCCAACAGCCACATATTACCACACCCACTTTTATCTTCACATCTCTGCCTCTGCCTACATCCTATATAAAGCTGCTGTTAAACCAACTTAAACCAAGCTCTTCTTCAACTGATGACCTTCCAAGTGAGTTTCTAAAAATAGCAGCCAATACCATTGCCTATCCTGTCTCAATCCTGATAATTAGGTCTGTCCGAGAATCCCACATTCCCTCTCTGTGGAAAAAGTCCCACATTATCCCTATGCATAAAGGAGGAAATTCAACAGACATTAATAACTTTAGACTTAGAGCAATCATATCTCCCCTAACCAAAATACTTAAAAAATCACCCAGATACTTGAAAAATGTATTCAAAGACAATTACTAGACTATCTCCTTCTAGAAGAACTCCTATCCCCTACACAATATGGTTTCAGTCCTTCCCATAGTACTAGCACTGCCCTTCTAACCTATATAGATCCTGTCAGTAAAGCAGAAGATAATAGCAAACTAGTCTCTTCCTTATTTCTAGACTTGTCTAAAGCTTTCGACATAATTTTGTCACAGCAAACCCCTATTTCAATTGTCCTCACTAGCTTTCTCTCAGCCTATCCTTCTGTTGTTCAAAAGCTACCTGTCCAGCAGATATCAGTCAGTAAAATGGCACACTATGCTCTCTCCTTACCTCCCAGTCACCACCAGTGTACCACAAGGCTCAGTCCTTGGTCCCATGCTCTTTAACATTTTTATCAATATCCTCTATACTTCCACACAACAAGCTACTGTAATACAATACGCAGACGATTCCACTCTCATTTGCACATCTAATAACATGGTACACCTCCAAAAATTTACTCAGGAAGCTTTAACAGACACCAAAACATAGCTTCATAACTCACAACTCATGCTCAACCCAAAAAAGACCAAACTACTACTGCTTTCCCTAAATCTCTCTCTCTCTCATGAAAAAACAAAATATTTAAAGTTCTCTCTCTTGATAATACAACCATTGAAGTTACTTCTCATAACAAACTGTTAGGGGTGATAGTAGATGATAGTCTTACATTTGACCTGCATATACAAAATTGCATAAGAAAAACAAATCAAATATAGGGATGCTTTACAAAACCAAAAACTTTCTAACCAGCCCAACTAAAACTATACTTGCCACTACTTATCTCCTCCACACTCTTTTTTATGGTACTCACATAGCTTCATAGGTTCATAGGTAGGTAATAGGCTATCTGCCTGAGGGAATTTATAAGCCTAGCCAGAGTGTATCGGCTTTCGCCACCTCATTGATTAATTAACTGATCCTCTGTCAAGCAGAGCCAATGAAGTGATCCCAGGGGTGTATTTTCTGTTACTCATCCACTCATCAAGGTTTCTCTTGAAGAGTGTTAGTGAGGGTCTCTGCCTGATGTAATTTGAAATTTTGTTCCAAGGCATGGGGAGTCTCTGTGACAGGAATCTATCCCTCAAGCATGTTCTATTTATTGTTGTGGTGAGGTTTAGCTTACTAGAGTGCGTGGCTCGCAATGACTTGGATTTCTTTAGGTGGAGCATGTCCATCAATTCTGAGTTGGACATGGCTTTGTAAGTCAGGCAGAGATCACCTCTGAGTAAGCGATATGCCACTGAGTACAGCTGGAGTTTTTTCAGTCAGGCTGCATAGGACATATGTTTGAGACCAGTAATCCTCTTGGTGAGGTACTTTTGTGGTCTTTCCAGATGTTGGAAGTGTCTTGTGAGGTACATCCCAAATGGGGCATTGTACTCTATGATGGGTCTAATGAGTGATGAGTAGAGGGGCACTATAACCTCTTTATTTCTAGATGCGAACCCTTTATTAATTAGATGGGCCACATAGAAGGATTTCCTAACTACTTTGGCAATATGATTGTCAAAAGAGAGATTACTATCTATCTGGTCCCCAGATCTCTTATTATCTCTTCCGTATTAAGGGGGCTGCCATCTATGTGGTAATTTGTGGGTGTTTTGTTTTTCCAAAATGGGACAACTATGGAATTTTTGGCATTTAGCTTGAGGCCATGACTTTGAGACCAGGTATCCATCTCACTAAGGCCATTTTGGATGATGTCCATGTCAGCTAGAGAGTCAGTTATGGCTCCCAGTTTGCAGTCATCAGTGAACTTGGTTAGCCATAGTCCTCCTGTGTTTGCCTGTACTTCTGAGAAGTATATGCCGAACAGTAGGGGTCCCAGGACCGAGCCTTGCAGGACACCACTTCTGACTGGTTTACAGTCGGATATGGAGCCCACTATTCTTACCGTGTGAGTTCTGTCTGTAAGCCAGTTGGCAACTCATCTCGTGATGTAGGGGTTTATGTTCAGGCTGGTGAGTTTTTCTGTAATACCCGAGTGGGGAATAGTGTTGAAAGCCTTGGAGAGGTCAAGGTAGGCTGTGTGAACCACCTTTCCCTCATCTATGGCCTTGGTGACTGTCTCAAAGATGTCAACCAGGTTTAGTAGGCATGATCTGCCCTTAACAAAGCCAAACTGGGCTGGATCAAGTGTTTGGCGCCTTTGTTAATGAGTTCCATGATGATGCGCTCCATAGCCTTGCAGACCAGGCTAGTCAGGCTTATGAGATGATAGTTACCAGGGTCAGTTGTGGCCCCTCCTTTGTGGAGAGGAATAACCATTGCTGTGTGCCATTCTATGGGCACGTTGCCTGTGGAGAGGCTGAGGGTGAACAGCATGTTTAGGTGGGGAGTAAGTTCATTCTGTAGTTCGTGCAAGATGCAGCCTGGGACACCATCTGGTCCAACTGATGCTGTGTTTTTGGCTTTTGAAAGGGCTGTTTTCACTTGTGCATCTGTGATTTTTGGGACACTACACTTTTCTGGTATTGTTGTGGGGCCTTTTGGAGGTGAGAGGGGGATGAAGTTTGCACTGAATCTCTCTGCCAAGATGTTGGCAATATCAGTAGGTTCAGTATATTTTGTGCTATTTTGCACTAGTTCAGTGCATATCTGTGAGTTGCCACTTAGATTCTTAACATAGCTAAAGAAGGCTTTGTGTTTATCTTTTGAATCCTTGGCTATTTTTCTTTCGAAGTGAGCCTTGGATGATTTCATGAGGGACCTCAGTTTCTTACTGATACTGATCAGGGATGTCTTTCCTTCTTGGGATTTGCTTTTTTTCTGAACTAGTTTCTTCCTTCTATTGTATAGCCTGTTTATTGCATGGGTCCACCAAACTGGTTTCCTTCTCTTAGAGGAGTGAGTCTTGGTTTTGCTAGGGATGGCACAATCCATGCATCCTTGTAGGTACTCATATAGAGTGCATTTGTAAAGGTTTCTGCATATTGGGCAGCATTATCCTTTAGTGTGGGGCTGTGAAACTTACCACCTCTGTCTTAAGTAAGGTGAAGCTTTTTACTGTGGTTTCCTTAGTAGGGGGTGGTGGTGGGGTGTGGACATCCAGAGTGATTAGTTTATGGTCTGATCTAACCAGTGACGGGTTGACCTCTGGTGTGGAACACCTGCCGCCCATGTTGGTAATGACCAGGTCCAATATGTTTTCACCTCTGGTAGGGGAGTTTACCAGCTGATCCAGGGCATTTGAGTTGATGAATTCCAGGAAGAGCTGGGCCTGGGAATTTGTACTCGAGTAGTTTTCCCAGTGAATGGTAGGGTAATTAAAATCACCCAATATCAGGGTGTTTGTTAGGACCTTCTTGTTTTCCAGTGTCTCCAGAAAGGTGGAGTTGTGGTCCTGGGTCATGGAGGGTGATCTGTAGCAGGCCACAATTTGCATTGCAGATTTGTCCGACATTAGTTGCACATGGATGATCTCAGAGGTATCATGCTGCACCACTAACCTGGAGGTTTAGGTATCCATGATGAATATGGATACACCCCCCTCCATTTGTGTTGCGTTCCATGTTCAGTGGCCGAAACGTGTGACATGAGTTGTAGCCCGGTAGTGCTGGGGTGCTCTCTGGAGCCTTGAACCAGGTTTCAGTTACTGCACAGATGTCGACATTCTCCATACTGAGGAGTGCTTTGAGCATGTGCATTTTGAGATTTAAACTCCTGGCGTTGAGTAGCATAACCCTCAGTTTTTTGTTACTTGTGCTGTTTACGGAGGTGGGTTTGACTTTTGAGCCTTGCCTAAAAAGGCACTATGGGGGCAACAAGAGCCTTGGCCAGTATTCTAAAGCCTAGGGGTGACAGGTGCAAGCCATCTCTTGTGAAGCAATGGGACTTGTCGAGCATGTCGTCCCAGGCTGACCGACACTGGATTCCCTTTGAGTGACACCAGAAGCTTAGATAATTGTTGAAATTGATCATTTTATTCTTTATACTGAGGTATCATTCTTGGTGAAGGCAGGATGCTACTCAGGGTCAAGGTCATACCAGACTGGGCTACATGATCAGAGAGCTCTTTCATGTCTCTTTTCATGTAGTCCAGGGAGGTACATCTCAGGTCATTCACACCAACATAAACAATGGCAGAGTTATATTTGTACTTGTTCTGGGTTGTAACATTGCCTCAGGATACCCAGATTAACCAGCGGACTGGAGAATGCACCTGAACAAGTTGCTCTTTGGTCATGCCTAGGGTTTATTCACAACTCCAAAATTTTCGGCAATAGCACCAAAGTGAAAAATGCAGTCACAATCCACATCCACATGCACGGGGCCACATAACTAGTTAGCATGGCACTTGTGCGCTAAAGCAATTATATGTCAGCACAAATTAAAAGCACTACACCAGCTCACTCCCCACTGGCCATGTTTTCAATTATTAAGGAACCCACAGTATTATTCTAGCATGTCAAGGTCAGTTGTCAATCCTCTCCGTGTCCAGCTGGTGAGGTTTCCGTGTTGAGGCAAATTAAGCAGCTGCACTCCTGGTGGACAACCCTCACCTCCCAACAAATTCCAACACATGTGAGAGATGCAACCATATAGCCAAACTGGAGGCTCTCAACTCAGATAATCACACAAAAACATACTTGGAGGCTCTAAATAAAATCTGCCTAAGCAGCAGAGACCTCCAAAGCAGACACCCAAGCAACCGCTACCCCAAAACAAAACACCATCAACACATATCTCACAAAGCCAGTGTGCCAAACAGTCACAGCCCTAAAGACTATACAACACACCTGATACACTTGTAATAGGTGACTCTATCATCAGGCACACTGACGTCCCGCTCACCAGGCTGAACAAGGAGAGGGTCACTGTGAGCAGCCTGTCGGGTGCTAGGATCCGCCACATAACACAAGCACTCAGGTCACTCCAAGGCAAGTACAAATATGACTCAGTCATTGTCCATGCTGGTGTGAATGACCTGAGACGTACCTCCCTGGACTACATGAAAAGAGACATAAAGGAGCTTTCTGAGCATGTAGCCCAGGCCTGTATGACCCTGACTTTGAGTAGCATCTTACCCTCATCAAGAATGATACCACAATATGAAGACAAGATGATCAATTTCAACAATTGGCTTAAGTACTGGTGTCATTCAAAGGGGATCCAATACCTGTCAGCTTGGGATGATATGCTCGACAAACCACGATGCTTCGCTAGGGACAGTTTGCACCTGTCACCCTTGGGCTTTCGGATATTGGCAAAGGCTCTTGCTACCCCCATAGTGCCTTTTTTAGGCAAGGCTCAAAAGACAAACCCACCTCCATAGGTATCACAAGGGATAAGAAACTAAGAGTAATGCTACTCAACACCAGAAGTCTAAACCTCAAGATGCACACACTCAAAACTCTCCTTAGCATGGACAACATCGATATCTGTGCAGTAACAGAAACCTGGTTCAGGGCTCCCGAGAGCATGCCAGCACTACCAGGTTATACCTCATACCAGGCTTTTCGGCCCCAAAACTTGGAGCGAACCACAAAAGGAGGGGAAGTATCGATATTCATCAAAGATACCCACACCTCCAGGTTGATGTCAAAGCACGAAGCATCAGAGACTATCCATGTGCAACTAACAGTGGGTAAAACTGCCTTCCAGTTTATAGCCTGCTACAGACCACCCTCTCAAACCCAGGAACCCCACTCGGCCTTTCTGAGAACACTGGAAAATATGAAGGTCTCTCCAAACACCAGTATATTGGGTGACTTCAACTACCAAAACATAGACTGGGAGCATTGCTCTAGCTCCAACACCCTAGCCCAAAGGTTCCTAGAATTTATAAACTCAAATGCTATGGAACAACTTGTTACCACTCCCACAAGAGGGGAAAACATACTGGACCTGATCATCACCAACATGGGGACTCTATGCTCCAGACCAGAAGTGTATCCCTCACTGGTAAGATCAGACCATAAACTAATCTCACTGGATATTCACATCCCGACTCCACCCCCTGCCCAGAAAACCACAGTGAAAAACTTCTCTAAAGCAAATTTCACACTCCTCAAAACTGAGGTGGAATCCTTCAAAGCCCCCGGGCCTGTGGAAAATATGGCCCAGACCGCAGAATCCTTTATAAATGCATTCTATGAACACCTTCAGGAATGCATGGATCATGCGATCCCAAATAAAACCAAGACCCAATCCTCCAAAGGCAGACGTCCTGTCTGGTGGACCCCAGCCATAAACAAACTATACAATAGAAGGAGGAAGCTACTAAATGATAGAGCAAAATCCCAAAAGGGGAAGGCATCACTGATCAGTATTAGCAAAAAACTACGGGCACTCATAAAATTGTCTAAGGCCAGCTTCGAGAGAAAAATTGCACAGAACACTAAGGATAATCACAAGGCTTTCTTTAGTTATGTTAGGAACCTGGGTGGTAATTCCCAGATATGCTCAGAATTAGTCCAAAATGACAAAAAATACACTGAACCCACAGACATTGCCAACATCCTAACTGACAGGTTCAATGCAGACTCCCCCCCCCACCAAAAGGGCAAATATCTATCCCAGCAGAGTGCTGCCCCTGACATCTCAGATGCTCAGGTAAGAGCCGCCTCTCCAAAGCAAAAACACAGCATCAATGGGACCAGACGGTGTCCCTGGCTGCATCCTACATGAACTCCAAGAAGAGCTAAACCCAAACATAAAACTACTGTTCAGTCTCAGCCTTACTACAGGATATGTGCCCAAAGAGTGGCATACAGCAACAGTGGTCCCTCTCCATAAAGGTGGTGCCTCAACGGATCCTGGAAACTATTGCCCCATAAGCTTGACTAGCTTGGTCTGCAAAGCTATGGAAAGGATCATCATGGACCTCATAAATAAAGATATTGGGGACCTACAGACACTGGATCCTACCCAGTTCAGCTTTGTTAAGGGCAGATCCTGCCTCTTAAACCTGGTTGATTTCTTTGAAACAGTCACCAAGGCCATTGACGAGGGGAAGGTGGTCCACACAGCCTACCTGGACCTCGCAAAAGCCTTCGATACAATACCCCACTCAGGCATTATAGATAAGCTCACCAGCTTAAATATAAACCCCTATGTCACTAGATGGATTGCAAACTGGCTCAAGGACAGAACCCACATGGTTAGAATTGCTGGAGCCATGTCAGACTCCAAACCAGTTACAAGTGGTGTCCCACAAGGTTCAGTACTGGGACCTCTCTTGTTTGGTATATATTTCTCGGAGGTACAGGCCAACATGGAAGGACTGTGGTTGACCAAGTTCACAGATGACTGCAAACTGGGCACCATAATCGACTCTCCAGCCGACACAAGCATCCTCCAAAAGGGCCTCATAGAAACAGACAACTGGTGCCAGAGCCATGGCCTCAAGCTAAATGCCAAAAGTGTATAGTCAACCCTTTGGCAAAACAAAGTGCCCACAAATTACCACATAGGTGGTAATCCATTAAGTACAGGAGAAGTAATTAGGGACCTGGGGACCCAAGTTGATAGCAATCTCTCATTTGACAACCACGTGGTCAAAGTGGTTAGAAAAACATTTTATATAGCCCACCTAATCATGAAGGGATTCACATCTAGATCAGGGGAGGTCATCGTGCCTCTTTACTCATCCCTCATTAGGCCCATAATTGAATACAATGCCCCTTTTGGGATGTACCTTACCAGACACCTGCAGCAACTGGAAAGACCCCAAAGGTACCTCACCAAGAGGATCAAATGGCTCAAACAGATGCCATATGCTGCCCGGTTAAAGAAACTCCAGCTCTACTCAGTGGCATACCGCCTGTTCAGAGGCGATCTGTGCCTGACATATAAAGCCATGTCCAACCCGGAATTAATGGACATGCTGCACCTCAGAAAATCCAAATCCCATCGAGCTATGTGCTCGAGAGACTTGAACCTCAGCACTGAAATAAATAGGACATGCTGGAGGGACAGATTCATAACCCAGAGGCTCCCTTCACTCTGGAATAAAATCCCAGTCCAGGTTAGGCAGAGTCCCTTGTTGACTCTCTTCAAGAGGAATCTTGATGAGTGGATGGGAGATCATAGGTTTACCCCGGGGTATCACTTCTGTGTCACTGTTAGACAGAGGCACAGTATACTAACCTTGAAAAAGGGCATAGCAACATAAATTTAAAATGGGTGGTGAAAGCCAAACACATTCTGGCTAGGCTTATAAATGCCCTAGGGCAGATAGCCTAGTATGAACCTATGAACCTATTAGATCTGAGCAAATGCTGAGCTGTAAGATGCTTTTTGAGTGCTTAGGTTGAGATTTAGACTAGTTTCAAGGGAAAAACTGAAGAGGAGACTTAGTGGAGCCGGGATTAATTTAACCATAGCTAACCAGCACTGCCCAGTGTGCAAAACCATGCAAATGCTTTTTTTAGTAGGGAAATGAAAGAGAGAAAAAAGGCCAAAATGGTCAACAAAATACTAATTTCTGGGCTGGAACCATTCCTCCAGGTATAGCTAGGTTGCTCAAAGCTCCCCTCTCTCACAAGTGAACAGAGAAACTTCCTTCTATCCAAGGAAGGTATGGGCAACTCAGAAACTAGTATCACAGCCCTGAATTCAGCACTAGCCTGAAAACTGGACTATACCAGCTTAGAAAGGTAGGAAACAAGGACATTTTTTTTTGTTTTTGCTTTTTTGAAAAAAGGCAAAAACAGTAAAAAATACACTTAAAACAGCTTTATACGACTACAAATGATCAGAAAAGGCTATTGCACTTTAGTGTGTAGCCTACAGCAGTTAAATTATTTAAACAAAAACAACTTTTTAAAAGTGCAGGCAGTCAAATAAGTACAATATGTGAAAAAAACAAGCTTTTAAATCACAATAAACACTAGAAAATCTGCGTTTAGGTGGAAAATAGTTAAGTACATCAAGAAAGTACAGAAAACTGATACTTAATCACTCCAAAGTCTCTCTCCTAAGCTAGAAGGCTTCTCTCAGTTTAAGGCTTTCAAGTGCTACCCAGTAGGTTAGTTACAGGAAAGATAGGAAACAAGCGCAGATGTGGTCTTTTAAAGCAGAAAGTTGAAAGAGATGGACAAACTCTCCAAATGGTCAATAAACTACAATTTCTGGACCAATAACCTCTCCTCTCATGGTAGATAGGCTACCTAGTGCTTACCACTCCCACTGATAAGCTAGAAGGCTTTCCTCCAACACAGAAAGGCTTGCGGGGCTCATACGCTTACCAATAGTCTTGGATACAGCAACTCTGTATCTGGATTAGGCTAGTTACAGGAAAGGTGTGAAACAAGCGCAAGTGCGGCTTTTAAACCAGAACACTGAAAGAGATGGAAAGAATTGCCAAAACAGCCAATAGCTACAATTTCTGGGCCAGGAACCACTCCTCTTGTGGTAGATAGGCTACCTAATGCTTAACACTCCCACTGCTAAGCTAGAAGGCTTCCGTCCAACACAGAAAGGCTTGGGGGGCTCAGAAGCTTACAAAGAGTCCTGGAATATAGCAAATCTGTACCTGGCCAAGACTAGTTACAGGAAAGGTGGAAAACAAGTACAAAAGTAGGCTTTTAAGTCAGCAAGTTGAAAGAGATGGAAAACTGCCCAAACGGCCAAATAAACTATAATTTCTGGGCCAAAACTCACTCTTTCCATGGAGGATAGGCTACCCAGTGCTTACCACTCCCACTGATAAGTTAGAAGGCTTTCCTCCAAAACAGAAAGGCTTGGGGGTCAGAAGCTTACTAACAATCCTGGATACAGCAACTCTATAACTGGACTAGGCTAGTTATAGGAAAGGCGGGATACAGGCACACGTGCGGCTTTCAAACCAGAAAGTTGAAAGAGATGGGAAAAAAACAGCTCAAACAGCCAATAGCTACAAATTTCTTTGCCAGGGACCACTCTTCTTGTGGTAGATAGGCTACCTGATGCTTTCCACTCCCACCGATAAGCTAGAATGCTTCCCTCCACCACAGAAAGGCTTGGGGGCTCAGAAGCTTACAAAGAGTCCTGGATACAGCAAATCTGTACCTGGGCTAGACTAGTAACAGGAAAGGCAGGAAACAAGTGCAAACACACGCTTTTAAATCAGAAGGTTGAAAGAGATGGAAAAGCTTCCCAAATGGCCAATAAACTATAATTTCTGAGCCAGAAACCACTCCTCTTGTGGTAGATAGGTTACTTAGTGCTTACCACTCCCACTGATAAGCTAGAAGGCTTCTCTCAACACAGAAGGGCTCGGGAGGCTCAGAAGCTTATCAACAGTCCTGGATACAGCAAATCTGTACCTGGATTACACTAGTTATTGGAAAGGTGGGGACCAAATGCAAAACGGGCTTTTAACCAGAAAGTAGAAAGAGATGGAAAAACTGCCCAAACAGCCAAAGAACTACAATTTCAGGGCCAAAACTCACTCTTCCCATGGCAGATAGGCTACCTAGTGCTTACCACTCCCACTGATTAGCTAGAAGGCTTCCTTCCAACACAGAAAGGCTTGGGGGGCTCAGAAGCTTACCAACAGTCCTGGATACAGCACGTCTGTATCTGGACTTGACTAGTTACAGGAAAGGCAGGAAACAACTTTAGAATTTTTTTTTGTTACAGAAAAGCAGCTAAAACAGCAGTAAATACAATTCAAATTGTAGTGCATGGCAGCACACCCAAGTGTGTAGCAACACTGCGGCAAATACAGTTCAAATAAATGCAATTAAATTAACAAATGACTAGAAAACAAATGCAGAAGGCAGTAAATTAGAAGACTACTAACAAGTAGTAATAAGTGCAGATTAAGAGCGACTGAACAGATAACAGCACGCAGAAGAGCAACTAAAACAGTTACAGTAAGAGCAGATGAGTAATATATATATATATATATATATATATATATATATATATATATATATTTATTTATTTATTTATTTTTGAGGGAAGGAACTGAGCAGGATTAAGAGGCTACAGGGGTTGACCTTCCCAAATGCTCTCTTTGTACACATTAGCAGTGCCTGAAATCAGAATATGATCTCACTGCACTCAGTTGAGTGAGCAAATGAGATGGGCCCAAAAGGAGTATCCAAATACAAACCTACAATAGGGGCGGGCAGTTTCAAAGCCACCAACATTAATATCAGAACAAGAACAGGGAGGGCGAGTGGGAAACTAACTGTAGACAGACAGCCACAACTTCAGCTGAGTTAATATTCAGTGAAAAACACAAATAAATAAATAAATACAGTACTATATGCAAAAGAGCAGATAAAAATGTACTTAAATTCACTTATATGTCCAGCTGATTTCAGGTAGATGTTAGTTGGCCAAAGCTCTGATATTAAGCAGCGATAACTCAAAATGTACCACTTATATAAGGCAAGACAGGATATCAGTGATGAGATGAAACTACCCCCCCCCACTGCTATCAATGGCTACACAGAAATTCTAAAACGTATTCTGTAGAGAGACAGCCACAACTTCAGTTGAGTTAATATTCAGTGAAAAACACAAATAAATAATTAAATATAGTACTATATGCAAAAGAGAAGATAAAAGTGTACTTAAATTCACTTATACGTCCAGCTGATTTCAGGTAGATGTTAGCTGGCCAAAGCCCTTACTAACCTCCAGGCTTCACAAAAATTAAAACTTGAACAATGTTATAACAAAGTTGCTAAACTTACAGCACATCCCCCTTACAGAACCCACAACTATATAGCACTGAAAAGCCTAAATTGGTTAGAACTGCCACATCAACTAACATATGCACAACTTTTTACCACCAATAAAATTATCCAGCATCCATCTGCCTATCCAGCACTAAAAACATTCTGCACGACTATATTCCCAGTCAGTCATTGGAATCCAGTGACCAAAATCTCCTGTCTGTCTGGAAATCTAGAAAATCTGCTGGACATTGTCTGTACTTTTACAAGATTGCTAAGGCCTGGTACTCTTTATCTGTATCCATCAGGTCTATACCCTACCTCTCATCTTTCAAAACCACTCTGAAAGACCTCCTAGCTAAAATCTGGCTCCGTTCTTGCTCAAAACTATGATAAATGATATTGCTAAATGGGAACAATTACCTTTTCACCCCTTATACCTCTTCACTCTCCCTTTTTCACTTATTTCCTCACTGCTATTTGCAATCTCTTCCCTGACCTTTTTTCTAAATATACCATAAGCCTGTTTTTTCCCCAGTTCATATTGTTCATGTTTGTATTGACTAACCTACATTTAATTGCTTTACAAACAGTCTACAATTTCTCTAATATTAAATAATTGTCATATACCTTGTTGTGGTTGTTGTGTCTTTCGGCTTTTCCCGGTTAGGGGTCGCCACAGCGAAACTCCGGTCCGCTAATGATTGGCAGTAGATTTTTTTTTTTTACGTGCCGAGTTGCCAGCTCTGACGCACAACCTTCAACGAAGGTACACCCATTCACACATGTCTCTACACAGAAGACACTCTAGCTGAGAATCGAATGGGACAATGTCTTACTGTGAGGCAACAACGCTACCGCAGCACCACCACTGCAGTACAATTGTCATATACCTTGTATTGACTCTTAACTGATGTTTTGATATTATGTCTAATTTGTTATAATTACTTAATTTGCAGATGTTTTTGTTTTCTGTCTGAATATTGTTTAATTATTGTTCTTAAACTGTGTTGTAATAATTTGGAGCTTTTTTCCCTGGGCCTCCTCTGAAAATGGGCTTCTACCCAGTTGAACTTTCCCGGTAATCAAATGCCAATAACTAGCTAACTAACTAAATAAATAAATAAATAAATACGGAACCTTATGTACTTCATGTACTACCAGTTTCAAAAAATAAATAAATAAATGAATGAAGTACAACAGCTCAGAATTTTTACGGCTTTACTGAAACTGTAAAAACTTAGCACAGCCAAACACTGGGCAGAAGTAGAGTGTGTCTCTGTGCAACTAACAGTTTTACATGCTGTCAGACATTTAGTTCTGTCACATTTTTTGGTTAAAAGTATGGTAGCTTTCAAAGCTGTTATACTTATCAACACTGTACTATAGTGGCTGACAATGGCTGTTACCCTGTAGAGCAAGAGCAGAACTTAACAGTGCTAACAGATGCTTAACAAAAGCTTGTTAACCACGTTTGAGATGTCAGAAGAGTGCTTAACATGCCTGTATTTTTACTAATTTGGAGTGTAATTGCAGAGCATGCACTACAGAAGCATATCTATAAGGTTATTTTATGCACTATTTATTTCCTAATACATCCCAGAACTGTTATGGTTTTGACTTTGTGATATAAACATGCAGGAGACCTTTTAGCATTTTATTTGCTTGCTTATTTATTTGCATGTAGTCATTTGCTTGTCAATTTGTATGTCTGTCGGCTTTTGGTAACTAGGTTAGATCGATGATCCAAATTAAGCTTTTTTTTTTTACAATTTTATTTATTGCTATGACCAAAGCATATTTTTATTTCAGTCTAGGCACACAATATTGTCCTCTTGCAATAGACCAACTGCAAACTGATCTCTGTGGTAGGACGTATTTCAGTGGAATCCTTCTTGATGTTATCACCAAACCGCTATTAAATTGCTTATTAATTATATAATTGTTTTCTACCATGATCTGATACTGTCTGACCTTCATTTACATGTATTCATGAGCAAATATGTGACTGAACTTCTGAAGCAATTTTATGAGGTTAAGTATAAGGGAATAATAAAACAATGCATATTTGAGTAATAGTAATAGTTTCATTGTTTTTATTCTTATTCGTTTCAGTGTATAAACTATTTCTCACAACAGTAAAATAAATAAACAAAAAAGAAAGACGCACACACACACACACACACACACACACACACACACATTTACACACTCTGTCTCAACACTCAACAAGAACAGAAAGGACAGAGTACACTGCCCAAAAATTAAACTATTACTCACATAAATAAAAATAACACACACACACACACACACACACACACACACACACACACACACACATACATGCATTCACACACTCTCATTCAACATGAACAGAAAGGACACAGCAAACATCCTCAAAAATGAAACTTTACTCACATAAATAAAAAAATTGAAATAAAAACACACGCACAAACAAACAGAAAGAACAAAGTACCCCCTGCAAAAATAAATAAATACATAAATAAATATATAAGAGGAACCTGGATGACTGGATGGGAAACAGAAAATACACCCCTGCGATCCCACCTGTGTCTCTACTGGACAGGGAAAACAGGTGCTGAGTTTGAGGGGAACATGCGTGAAGTTCTTGGCTAGGCTTATAACGGCCTCCGGGCCAATAGCCTAGTATCATCCTATGATCGTATAAACTTATATATTACTCATAAATAAAGTGATCCCTACCCATTCATACTCACACAAAACAAGAACAGAAAGGTCACTAAAAATGCAACTAAAATATTTAAGAGGACAAAAGCTTTTATTTCAATTCTGCCTAAATATTTCACTTACACTTATAATGACCTGTGTGGTGATACTGTTTTTGTACTTTTCTGCATTTTCCATGTTTTATCAAAAACATTATCTCCTTGCATTTTTAATTTGTTCTGGGACCTTATTCTTGTAGGTTAATTTACAGTTGTGGAATAATTATGAATTACTGCAAGTTCTGACCATCATTTATACATTATATTAAACTTCTATCTTCAAAAATAGAATTAGCTGTCAAGGTTAGAGATCTGTATTTTGAACTTGATCTGGGACCCTAGTCTACAGCTTGAACTGAGCTTCTGCACGTATGACATTGATTATTGCATTATTTTTAGTGCTTACTTGGGCTGCTTTAGCTATGAATAAATATATTTTGGTTATCTCACATTGCAGTGCTGGCCGACTTTGTTCGTACATACCTTAATCTTGTAGCCTCATTCACAGTTGCGGGATCATTGTGAACTATTGCAGGATCCGAGCCTCATTTGGTCATTTATTATTGCATTTTTCCATAAACAGTAGTGCTAGTAAATCTCTGTGTACTCTGGTGCCTTATGCTGTATTTAAATTACAGTAGTGCTGGGATAATGATTGCTGCTGAATGTGTGTTTTCTGTTAATATACTGCTGTTTACATTCTAGTTTTGTTGCCGTGGTCTTATATTCTGCTTATCATTTACCTGCATAAAGTTGCATTCCAGAACCTAACTGCCCATTACATTGCTACTCTTTTTCCCCTGATGTGCTTTCCCTTTTGCTCCCTACTGATTGTACACTAATTGTACTTTTTAGCTAAAGCAGCACACAAAGAGCCAAAAATGTTTACTGAACCAACTAAGCACCTTTGTCCTTTAAGAAAACAGACTTCAGAGTTACAAATATAATAAAACAAATAATTTCATTATAACAGTCAATCAACACAGCATAATAGAATAATAGAATAATGGTCCATGTTTAAATAGACAGGTATATCTTCCTAGGTCTTCTATCCTTAATGGAGAACCACAACCACAAACTGAAAAAAAACATGCTTCTTTCATGATATCTTGAGGTTTCCTACATTTTAACAATTTTGGACTCTATATACTTTATATATATTTTTAAATGTAATTCCAGAGTCTGACCACATAGAGTCTGCCATCTTGATTTTTTAGCTACCCCTAGGTATCTCACAATGCAGTGTTTGGTTTTAAAATATTACATCATAGCCCTAAGCTGTTATCAATGCAATGACTTTACATGTGCTTTCACATATACCATACTTTCTTTTAGTCAGTCAGATTTAATTACCCTTTCTTGCTTTTCAATGACTACTTAAAAGTCAAACAGGAATATTGACGCAAAACAGTATTCTCAGTGCTTGTTACTTCCTCTTTCTTCTAAGGTGGCCAATTTTCTTTCCATTTTTATGCCTGGAATGTAGTCCTTAAACTCATCTCCCCTCTCCCTAAATGCCTCTCCTTTGTATCTGTCAAAGTGGCAAAAGTAATTTGATCTATTTGCTGCTGTGATTAATAGTTCACAGCAGGAGACAAAGTTCATGTACTGTTGCCTTTACTATCCACCTCCTTACAGTGGGACACTTACTTTCACTGCACCATAGCCTCTTTCTGTACTCAGAGTTTAATACTTACTACCTACCAACTGGTAACACATTGTTTGACAAATCTTCCGACTTCATTTTTCAGGGATTCCAGACGAAGAAAAATGTTTAAATAATTGTGACACAAAAGCCCTAAAAAATAAAATATTTTGCTTTTATGTAGCACTGTGATGCACTTAAAATAAGACTTTTTGCATCAACATGCATTTTCTAAATGATATTAATGCAAGTATAAACTATCACATTATTGACTAAATAGTAGTCACCATTGATTACCTGAGAAGTTATGAAGGACAGGTCAAAAGTAAGGCTAAAACGATCATGAGCATTCTACAAAATCAGAGACATTTCAGATGTATGGTCTTGGGCCATTTACCTCTTATTGTACTGTTGTCTGTATCAGGGCCAGTGCTAGCATTTTGGGGGCCCCCAGCAAGGTTCAAGTTGGAGGCCCCTACTCAGGAGAATATCAAGAGTGATCACATTGCCATCACACCCACTTCCCTGCCAAGCTCATCCAGCACCATTTAACCACAATAGTGTCACTACATTCAGATCATTAAGAACTGATGTGCCAAGGTACATGCTGGCATTTAGTACCAATGTTACATTACGATAAACCCCTGTGCCACAGCAATGTAGCTACTCACAGGTACATATACTGACTTGCATTTAGTACCAATGTTACATTATGACAACCCCTGTACCACAGCACGGTAGTGACTTACAGGTACACATACAAACTGACTGTTATTTAGTACCAATGTTACATTATGACAAACTCCTGTACCACAGAACGGTAGTGACTCCCAGGTGCATGCACACACTGACTGGCATTTAGTACCAATGTTACATTATGAAATCCCTGTACCACAGGAAGATTGCCACTCAGCTGCACACACACACACACACACACACACACACACACACACACACACACACACACACACACACACACACACACTGTCTGGCATTTAGTATCAATGTTACATTATGACAAACCCCTGTACCACAGCAGGGTAGCCACTCACAGGTGGAGACACTGACTGCATACTCCTCAACTGCCCAGATTTTCACAGAATGTCCAGATGTGACTCATTTTTAGTCTGTTCTTCAAAATTTGTAGTTTTTCTGGATTTTTTGTGGCAAATCATTAAAGATTGATTTCACTAAATGATAGGCATTTCAGTTCAACTTCATATCCTTCAGGGCATGCATGGTAACACCTTTTAGTCTAGCAACTTTTTCAGTTTATAAGAGCAATATTTAAAATTTGCCCAGATCTTTGGGGCTGTAACCCCATTATCTGTGGCTTTGTCCAGATTTTTTGTGTCATGAGATTGAGAGCCGTGTCTGGCATTTACTAGCAATGTTGTTACATTATAACAAGCCTCTGTACCACATCAAGGTAGCCAGCCCACAGAGGTACACAAAGACAAAGATAACTACACTGACTCCCACACACAGCACAGACAAGAGAAAGACAGCAATACAGCAAGGGTGAACACAGACACTCACATAGACTCCCTCACATAGGACAGAAGCACACCAAGACAGAGACTCCTGCACACAGGACAGACACCCACACATGATAAAAACAGCACTACAGTAAGACTGAACATTAACCTCCCACAGACACAGGACAGAGGCACCCACCCCCACAGTATACAGAGTCAAGACCAGGACAAATCTACTGCAAGACTGAACATAAACCCACACAAGATTAAGTCAGCACTACAACAAAACAGAACTCCCAAACACAAGACGATGACAGCAATACAGAAAGACTGAAAGAAGCATTATTTAAACTGACATAATTTAAGGCAATTACTGACATGCAGAACAGCCACACTGCAGACGTACACAACACAGCTATGGGATAAACATAGAAAATGACTACAGACACACAAGATGTACAAGCGAAAGCCATGGAGATTGCAGAGCCTGAGGCAGACTCAAACCCAAACAAACCCAATAGAAAGCCATGGGGATTACTGAGCCTGAGGCAGACAGACAAACACCCAGACACAAAGAGCACAGTGGGGATTACTGAGCCTGAGGCAGACAGACACACACCCAGACACAAAGAGCACAGTGGGGATTACTGAGCCTGAGGCAGACAGACTCAAACCCAAAGAAACACGAGAGCCATGGGGATTGCTGAGCCTGAGGCAGACTCAAACCCATACACAGGAGAGCAATGAGGATTACTGAGTGACACAGGCAGACTCAAACCCAGAGTGAAGACCAGAGTGTCATTCATCTTCAATGTGCATTTACCTCTTTGGCTTTTCTGATTGCTGCCACTTGTCTGTTCTTCCTATGCTTCTGTCCTAGCCTCACGATGAGTCCTGCTGCTACCAACTGTCCTAGCCTTACGACAAGTCCTGCCACTCCTGATGAGTCCTGCTGCTCCTGTTGAGTCCTGCTGCTCCTAGCTGCCTTTGCCTGACATCCTGCTAGTTTCATTCTCATTGTGCTACTAGGTCCCATCTGTTGGAGTAAGCAAAGAAAAAAAAATTGTGAATACATAGCATACAAACCACACAAGATGCTACCTGAAATGTACTGCCTGACAACATTATAAAAGATTACTGGAAAGGAAATATGAGCACATACCTAGAGTTTTACTGGGATCGTATGAATTTTCTTCCTGACGGAGTCTTCAATGAGGCTGCCATATGATACACTTTGTCCCACTTCATGCTCAGTTGAGAGCGCAGCTAAGCCTGAAAGTCTCTCCTGACTCATTGAAGAATGTAAATATGTCTTTATGAGTTCCAGCTTAGAAAAGCTGTGTTCTGCAGTAACCACTGTAACAGGTGCAGTCAAATACATGCACAGTGAAACATAAGTATTTACATATATGTCTAGTAAGTGGTTGCGAATGAGGAAATTTAACACAGTCAGTGGTGATGATTCATTATCAATCATTTGAGAAAGGCTTTTCAGTTCATGTCCAAGGCTAGGGCCATCAATACCAGAGTGGCCACTTATCCTGTCAGTCAGTTGTTCTTTCAGAGCCTTGCAGTGTCTTCTGCAACCTCACTCAAGGCTTTAATATTTGATAAAAATCCAAAGGCCTTATCAAGTCTGAAAGCTGCTCAGACCAGTCAGTAGATTGGATTGTTGTGTCCAGCAGCACATTGAAGAACTCTACATGTAGTTTTACTACTGGATCCTATAGTTTCATCTTCTCCTTCATAGTCAAAGAACTGCCTTACTTTCCTTTGCCTCTTCTTGAAATGTGGTGCCAACATCCAGTTCTTCCACTATCTTCACCAATGGCATGTTGAAATACTGTCTCTCTGTAATTCTTCAGCAAGTCCATAGTTGATGCCAGCACTGTGACACATGTAGAAATATTAACTGATGGACTCTGCAGAACTTTGCTTGCATGATTTACCTCTGTCAGCTCATCATACCAAACCGCTAAACATACAATGAATTGGGATGACATAAGTTCCAAGCACAGGCCCCTTACTTGTCGATATGTTGCAGCATCACTTGTATGCAATGCTTCACCTATCTCCTATAGTGCTTTAACGACTCCCTTCAACTGAAGTCTTACTGCCTTGACAGAGTTTATCCTGCATTCCCAGCGAGTCTCCAACAGTGGCTTCCAGTGATGTTTGTGTGCTGTTTCAAAATCTGCCATCAGCTCATTGATACAGAACAGAGTACATAAATGTTCTGCAGACATCCAAAGAATAACACTGCCTGTAGTGATGAATGTGTTCCATCACTAACTATAAGACTGAAATGATGGCAGGCACATGGTACATAAAAAGCCCTTGAATTCATCTGTTTATCCAGGCCTGCACCCCAGCTCGTTTCCCCTTCATTTGCTGCCATTATCGTATCCTTGTCTTCGACAGTCGTTAATGTCCAGCTGATGATTTTGTAGAGTCTGAAAAAGTGCTTCTGTATGTTCTGCCCCAGTTGTATCATTCACAAGCACAAATCCCAGAAAGTATTCCTCTACTGTTGTTGCAGTCCTTGAAATATCCACATACCTAACTACTATAGTTATTTGCTCCTGATTGCTGATGTCTGGCGTGCAGTCAAGAATCATGGAAAAGTACCTAGCATCCTTCACCTTCCCTGCAATGGTCCTTAAAACAGCATTTACAATCAGCTGGATAATTTCATTCTGTATATCCTTCCCAAGATAGTGATCCAATTACCTCTTTATTCCTAATACAACCCAGTATCCGCGGTGGTGGTGCTGCAGTAGCATTGTCGCCTCACAGTAAGACGCTGTCCGGTTCGACTCTCAGTTAGAGTGTGTTCTGCGTGGAGACATGCGTGAATGGGCGTACCTTCGTTGAAGGTTGTGCGTCAGGGCTGGCAACTCGATATGTAAAAATCAACTGCCAATCATTAGCGGATTGGAGTTCGCTGTGGCGACCCCTAATCGGGAAAAGCCGAAAGTCACAAACATTCCTAATATGACCCAATGTTATGCCATGACAGAATCAAACTGTGACAAAAGTTGCACTTGGACTAAAAAATTGCCATTACCATAGGTATACAGGGCATCACTTGTACCACAGAATGCCATGTTCCATTTCACCATGTATTGGACAATAGCAATAATGTGTTCTAACACACCACTGCAAAAACACAGATAAAACAATAAAACTTGCTGTTAGTGGTAAAATCTATAGCTTTAAATTATCTGCAACTTGTAACTCATCCTTTGTGGTTTACTTAGCTACTTGTGTTTTGTGTTCTTCTTTTTATATAGGGAAGACCACCCGTAAATTAAAAGAGCGCATTACTGAACATAAATCGGAAATTAGGAGGTGTTGTGATAGAAATGCACTGTATAAACATATATTAGTTTGTGGTAGTGAACATAGGTTTGTGTTTAGGGCTATTGATGCTATCTACCCTACACTTAGAGGTGGTGATAGTAATAACCACTTGGAAACTAAGGAATATGAATGGATTCTTAGGCTTGCCTCTGACTCCCCTCCAGGTTTAAATAATATGGTTAGCCTTAAACCTATATTTGTTAGATTACAGCATACTAAACTATGATATATATTTTTATATATCTTCTAAAAGTGCTTTTTCAATATGCTTCTAAAGTGTGTTTTAATATGTATTTTAATATTATATATTGCTTTATATATGTATTTTTTTGTATTTACTATACCATTATGTCATCATATTTGTGATTTTAATGGTTTTGTCACATGATTTTTTTGGGCTGCTGGTCATGTGACTGTTGACCTGTATTTAAACTGTGAGATTTTGTATTTTATGTATTAGTATCGAAGAAGGGTTCTACCCGAAAGCTTTGTTTTTTATAAAGTGGTTTTCTCAACCAAGTTTTTTTGTTCTAGCACACCACACCAGAGAGTTATCTCCTTTTCAACCACTGCTTATCTCTTATCCATTTTTTGCCTACTGTTTATTCTATTGTCCAGTTCCTTCCACTTCAGCATGCATGCTGTATGCACCAGTGCTCAGTCATAGCTGTGTAAAGCTTTGGACATCTCTCTCCATGCTCTGTAACCATCTGACCTGAGAAGAGGGTTAGAATGTCCAAACAATTTGCATGCAAAGCAAAACAGTGCATCCTTTGAGACTGAATATGTCAGCCAAGTATGTTTTGCTCTCTCTCCATTAGGTAGCACATGGAAATAGTTCTCCGATGTAAATCTTCTTTTCTGCTCATTTACTGGGAACTTTGGCAACACCACTTGCACAGGTCCATGCTGAATGGCAGCTGACCATACTCATCCCTTATCAAGTCTGGCCAAGTTCCTAAATCCTCAAAAGATATACCTGATACTCCCTGCAAGTCAAAAGCTACATCTGTCACTATAGAAGTATGTGCTCCTTCTATATCAAACTCTGGTGAACCGGGCAACACTTCTAAAGTCGAATCTGCATTTGCTGACATGCTTTTGCCCATGGTAATGGCTGTAAGGTCACAAGAGGTAGCCTGTGGTGCAGCTGCAACAGAGTGGTCACTTTCTATCGCAAAGATGCTGGCCTCACGGTGGGTGGGCTGTAATGCAGAACCATTGTGTTGTCCTGAAGGCAGACTTTTTCCTGAATCTCCCCTCTCTGATGACCCACAGAAAAATTTCATAATGGAACCCTGTCTCTTTGCATCCTCATTCCTCTGCTGCTGAAGCTTTCTTTTTGTTGCTCCTGACAAATATGTACGCTTCATCTCTGACTGGGAATGGAAGTAAAGCAGAATTAGTACACATGTAGACATTGGGTCCTTTTGTCATACTGTTAATAAAAAGCACTGCACTTCAAGTACATGTTATGCAACTTTCTTTGACCTACCTGGACTGCATAATGAAAACCGTAAGCATTCCGAACACATTCCAAGGATGGTATTATACTGTAGGCAGAACTGAAGAGAAACAAGGACCAGTAGCAAAAAAACTGCAGTGCAGCCATATAAACCAGAAAAATTGATTAGATTCAAAAGTCACGTTAGTATGACTGCAGGCATAAAAGAATGAGAAACCTAATACTTTCCTAAAACTTTTCTTAACCTTTCTAAAACTGTATATAAATATAATGGATTTGAAACAGTGTAGTATAAAAAACAATGTAATATAAAATATATATTTTATTATATTTATGTACAGTTTTAGAAAATCTAGTTATATGTTTTTAGTTGAAATTGTTCCTTAAATGTGTGATATTTTTGTGTTTAATTAACTTTAAATTTGTGGCTAATTAACTAACCATGTGATGGGGAAGGGATTATTTAATGTTGCTGTCAGTAGTCTTAGTCCATTTTAACTTGAGAAAGCCCGGTATTTAGCCGAGCGAAAGCGCTTGTTTCTACTGATCTTATTAAAGTTCTTTTTTCACCAATTCCACTGGTATTCACTCCAGCTATTTTTTGGATTACAGTGGACTGTTTTCCCAGCCTGAAGCTTGTTTTTCTTGGTTTGGTTCTTTGTTACCTTTGGCTTCTTTGGTTTTGGACGTTGTGCTACCGTTTCATGGCTGAGGAAATCGAATCTACCAATTTTGCTGACACGCCTCAGCTGCAAAGGGATGACCGTGAAGACGGTCCAGTAACACGGGCAGAATTCAATCAAGTCCTTTCCCTGCTGATGCAACTAACTAATCTTCTAAAACGTAACAGTGATCACAATGTTATGCCGCCTGGAAACCAACAACAAATTCTTGACTCTAGGAGGAAGTCTCCACCGGTCCCGGTACGAGGTGGCACTACTGTTTTGGATATTCCACTTCCGTCAAACACCACGTTTGCTAGAGCTGTTAGCTCTGAGCATGCTGACAGCTCGTCTTCCATTTACAACAATATGCACGAAAGCCAGTCCAAGAACTTTAATTTTAATGCCTGGACAGCTCAACAGTTCATTTTTAATCAAGGTACTGTGACTAACAACAATACCAATAACATTGAGTCTAACTTTAATAAATTAAAAGACAAACTGTACGCTTATAAGAGTAATCAGCTCAAAATCAACTATTTAAAAGAATGTGTGACTGTACAACATGTACCGAAGGGTTTATGTTGTTTCAAGTTCCCTAGTAATGTACAGATGGGAACCTCATATTATAAGAAGCTATGTGACATTTTTGATAGGGCTGGTATTGAAATTTGAATGTTATGGTCTTTGAATATGAGGCGAAAGCCAATATTCTCTTAATTCAATTGAACGTTTTAAATAACTCTTTGGTGAATGACAGTAACTTTCAGAGTGTTAAGTACAATTATGATAAGGTGTTTGATGAGGTCGACCAGTTTTGTATTAAAATTTTGAACCGTAAAATTCGTAAACTAGAACGTGACCTCATTGAATACCATAAAGGAGTGGTATATCCACTCCCTGGTAAACCACGGTGGGTTAACACATCGAATGTTGGTATTAACACTAATAACAACAACCAGGGCAATACTTTTGATGAATGTAACTTAAAATATAGTGAACCACTTCGTAGGAGCGAAAGGTTGGCTGAGAAAGGAAGGAAAAATTCCTTCCAGGATTTTCAGCAACCCCCCGGGAGGTCGGGGTGAGGGGACAGAGACAGATACCACAGGGGTGGAACAAGGGACAGAAGTAAGTCAACCTGACTTTGAGGTTCAGATTAATACTAATCAAAAATTATTTATTGAACAAGGATGTAACTATATTATAATTAAGAAAGACAACTTCACCTTTTTCAGCTATACAGATGTGGACATCAAACAGGATGCTTCTGACTTACTCACACGAGGTTTTCATTTTGTACCCTTACGTCCCCTCAACATTGCTAAAACCCTTATAAATTTAAAACTCTTTGTAAGGAGTTTAAATCTTGCACTCCATTTCAAAGGACAGCCTTTTGTTAACAACGAACTGAGTAGGAGTAGTACCTTTAACCCCCTCCCCCCACACACACCCATCTATTAAGGTTTTTGAGGAACTTGTTGAAAGGGACCTTAGATTTTCACGGTCCCAAGTAGTTAAAACTTCTTCCATCAATTTAGATCAACAAGCATCCAGACTCATTAACCATCTTAAGAAAGAGAATGTTAGAGTCATGAAACCTGACAAAGGGGGTGGGATAGTGTTGATGTATAGTTCCGACTATGATAATTACATTTATAGTATGCTACAGGACTCCAACCAGTATGAGTTAGTATCCAGAAATGAGGCCAACATTGCCTATTCCAAAATCAGCTTTATGTTAACTGATCATTTACTTCAAGGGGCTATCAATGAAAAATTGTACAACTATTTACATGTCAATAAGCCAAAATTCCCGGTTATTTTTGGAATCCCTAAGATACATAAAGGGCTTGACCCTTTGAAGTTCCGACCCATTGTATCTGGAGCAGGGGGTATTACTGAACTTTTAGGGAAATTTATTGACCAGGTAACAAAACAGTTTGGTACATCATTAAAACATGTTTGTAAGGACTCCTGGGATTTTCTTAAAGGAATGCGACCCTCTCTTTATAAACCAGAACTTCTTTTGATCACTATAGACATAGTTGATTTATTCCAAAGCATTCCACACTCAGTTGGTTTGGAGTGGTTTAATGAGGTATTAACTACTGAAACCAATTTGGGTAACACTGTAATTTACTTGTTGGTTGAATACATGGAAACAGTTTTAGAAAACAACTTTATATTTTTCAATGGTGAAATATACAAACAGAGAAAAGGAGTAGCTATGGGTACCCCCTGTGCATCCTTCTATGCTAACGTTGTTCTACATAGATGGGAGCAAAGGTTTATTTTTTCCACCACTTGGGCACAGTACTTGGTGCATTATAAGAGGTACCTAGATGACATCTTTATTTTTTGGGCAGGTACCCAAAATCAATTTTTGGATTTTTTCAACTATCTTAATTCAACCACTCACTTTTTGACTTTCACTTACACGATTAGTGATCATGAACTTCACTATCTTGATGTAACTTTATACAAGGATCGACCTAACCACTCATTTCAATCTAAACTATACAGGAAACCCACATTTTCTAATTCATACTTACATTTCCAGAGTGGGCACCCCTTTTACCAAAAAATGGGTATTGTCAAAGGGCAGTTCATCAGAGCTTCCAGAATGTCTAGTACTTTGCATGATTTTTTAGAAGAGATCAATTTTTTAATATCCTTGTTCCATGAAAGAGGGTACCCTTCTACACTCTTAACCACTCTAGCCCGACAGGTTATGGACAGTAGGGAAACCTGTTACCCTCCCCTTTTGGGCACAGATGTGACTTCTCACCACATTAATAACAAAATACCAGATGATGCCCATGGTAGCTTTATTTACACTTATTGCCTTAACTCTTCTGAAGTTGAAGAAGTGATATATAGGCACTGGCCAGTCCTTTCACTCCACGATGAATTAAAAAATATAATACCAGCACATCCTAAGTTCACCAGAAAGAGGGACACTAATCTTAAAGAAATTTTTGAGGGGAATTACACTTCTAGAATGAGCGCACAGTCCCCCAGAATAGGCACCTTTAAATGTGGTGCCTGCAAACAATGCAACACTATTTTCAACACCCCAAGTATATACATTGCTTCAAGGAACTTTCTTTTCAACCCCAAGATTTTCACAAACTGTGGAAGTAAAGGGGTGGTTTACTTAGGGTTTTGCATTACCTGCACCAGTTTCTACATAGGCAAAACTGAAAGGCCGCTCAGGAAAAGAATCTACGAGCACTTGTATGATATTTCTAACCAAAAAGAATCAAATGCTTTGTACAAGCATTCTCTTTTATGTAACAATTTTGAATTCAGATTCTTAGTCCTGCATCAAGTACTCCCTGATGCCAGGGGTGGAGACTGGGAAACTAGTTTAGAATACATAGAGCTCCTTTGGCAACTTAAGTTGGATGCAAGTAGACCCCCGGGTTTAAACGATAGTATTAACATCAGTAGTGTTCCTAAAATTAGAAGGGCACGTCTATAGTTTTATATGCACACACACTGTTCAAGGTACATTATTGATGGTTTTATGATTTTTGTGTAACAATATGACACATTTATTACATTAACACATATATTTATTATGAACTTTTTAAAACTTTACTAGTGTTCCGCTTTTATGATTTGTGGAAATGTATTTTATATTACATTGTTTTTTTATACTACACTGTTTCAAATCCATTATATCTATGTACAGTTTTAGAAAATCTAGTTATATGTTTTTAGTTGAAATTGTTCCTTAAATGTGTGTTATTTTTGTGGTTAATTAACTTTAAATTTGTGGCTAATTAACTAACCATGTGATGGGGAAGGGATTATTTAATGTTGCTGTCAGTAGTCTTAGTCCATTTTAACTTGAGAAAGCCCGGTATTTAGCCGAGCGAAAGCGCTTGTTTCTACTGATCTTATTAAAGTTCTTTTTTCACCAATTCCACTGGTATTCACTCCAGCTATTTTTTGGATTATGTTGGACTGTTTTCCCAACCTGAAGCTTGTTTTCCTTGTAAAAACAGATAAACCGTACTTATTTTCCATATTTCTACCACTTCTCTAGTAAGATAAGCTTTTCTCCCTGGGCCTCCAATGAAAATGGGTTCTATCCCAGTCAAACTATCCAGTAAACAAATGTAAAGTAAATAAAATAAAACTGGTACAACCAGAGCCCCTCACCCACAAATCCTCTTAGCAGAACACGTCGCTACACAAAAGTAAAATAAAACTGTAACAACCACAGCCCTCACCTCCCCAATATTCTTAGCACAAGAACGCCACACAAAAGTGAAATAAAACTGGTAAAACCACAGCCCCTCACCCCCCCCATCCTCTTACCACTAGAGCATTACACAAAAATAAAATAAAACTGGTACAACCACAATCCTTCTCCCCCCAATCCTCTTAGCACAAGAACTCTACACACAAGCAAAATAAAACTGGAACAACCACAGCCCTCACCTCTCCAAACCTCAACACAAGAAATATGCACAAAAAAAAGTAATGCAATCACCTCCCACAAAAGTAAAGATAAAACTAAACCCAAAAACTTACCTTTTGTGCTTTTTACAGAAGGCTGCTTCCAATCCTCTGCTCCCTCTTCACAAGTGAAGGCTCACCTGCTCTGCTTGCTTTCCGCAGACTACTGCAGTCCTTTTTAAATTGCCTTTAAAAGGACAGTTTTTCAGACCTTTTGATAATATGCCCTTAGGAGGACATTTGAAAAGGGTGTTCTCCAATGACCGTGACCACTCCAAAGGATTGAATCCACCATTGATCCATTCTCTGAGGTAGTCCTTCCTCACGCTGGTTCAAACCCAGCTCAATTTCCACAATCTGCTTTAAGGAAAATTCCTCTGTTTAAAAACAAGAGAAGTGATCCTTATTAGCCATATATACTTTTTTAAAGGCAGTTCATACAGGAAGTGCTTTGCAAGGACCAATAAAAAAAAAAAAAGAAGAACTTAGTTCCCAGGCTGCTGCAGCCAATCAGATGTGTTGTTTCATTGAGTGGACCTGACGGATTGCAGCTTACCGGCGAATCAAAAAAACAAAACCCCGGGAAAAGAGTTCAGAATTTCACAGTGATGTCAGGGAAGTGTGCAGATGCCCACAAGGAGCTGAGCTGAGGAATGAATGGTTGAAGTAACCTGTGGCTGCTGGATGGGGGCTTGTCATTCGCAGGGAGGTAATTGGGGGCTCCCCGTAGCCACAGGTTTTGTGGGTTCCTAACGCTGGCTATGATCTGTATTTGCCCTCTATAATTTGTCTCTTGCAGCTGGAGGATTTATCCATGCTGTCTGCAGTAATTTTTTAAACCAGTAAATCATTGTTAATGTATCTTCCTGATTTATTTTTCACACATTGTAACTCAGTATGCAGTCCTCCCATCATTGTTTTGTTTCTGAATCCAGTCACTTCAGTTTTTCATTTCTCTTTATAAATCCATCTGACATATTGCTATTTATTGTGTTTATATAAATATATTTATTCCCTTCCCGTTTTAATTCCAAGATACCAGCATTGGTGTTTCTTAAAGGTCCCGTGTCACTTTTTACAATGAAAGTAAAGTTGTTTGTTATAAAGACATCCAGGTTCATATCCCTGCATCTGAAGAATAATACAAAACATCAGAAATGGTTAAAAAAATAATCTGGGTTATATGGGAAGGCTGTGATGAGGAACCAGAAGCAGAGGCACTGTGGGATGTGCATGGGAGAGGAGCAGTGGGAAGAATGGAGTTAGTGGTCATAAAACCCTTTGCCTAAGGCACCATTTCAAGCTCACCTGTCCTGCTTTTTGTCAGGTAAGATCTTTGTGTTGCTGTGGAGGTTATGCTACCTTGATTTTTCTTTTAAATAAGAAAATGTTATTAAAGGTTCTTCATACTTTAATAGCAGGATTTCTAGTTATGATTTGATTTGCACATGTGCTGGGCATTTCACTGTAATGACGGATAACATGTTGGTTGGAGGGTCAGAGGCATTATTTATTCCTTAGACTTTTGAGTATGCAGTGCATATTGAGCCAAAATCATATGTAATTAGGCAGAATAACTGTGTCTAAAAGCTCTTTTCACAAAGCAGATAAATATACTAAAATTATACTATTTAAACTTATGAAAGTGATGCCTTAACTGCATTCCTCATCAATGATGCTAA